>NC_053495.1:18844474-19144474 GCF_905171775.1 Rana temporaria
CTTAGGAGTCGGATCCGTGATATTTAAAGGCGCCTTGGTGGCCGGGCTCAGCACTCCTCTCTGCGGTGTATTACCCCCCACCCCCCTGTGTACACAGAGCCGTCCACACCACAGAACCCACCGCCATTATTTACATCGAAATACTTGGCAGCCGCGGAGCCAGAACTGCGACCGCGGGAAGAACGTACGTTCCTGACATTCCTCATCTCCGTGTAAAGAACATTTTATTCCCAAGATTTTTCTCATGTGCAGAGCAGGCGGTCATTGGTGTACCTGCTGTGCATCAGTCTGTGCATGATCAGTACAAGGAATGTCATCAGTCTGCTGCAGGCAGGAGGAGGCATTTCCTCAGTCTCCCCTCTCCCAGTGATCAGACTGTACATTGTAACTTTGTAGAAGAAGGAGGAGGCATTTCCTCAGTCTCCCCTCCCCCAGTGATCAGACTGTACATTATAACTTTGTAGAAGGAGCAGGAGGCATTTCCTCAGTCTCCTCTCCCCAGTTTCCTAACACTGAACCGCCTCTCCTCCAATCAGGTGCTCAAGTACTCGTCACCTGATTGGCTGAAATGACACGCGCCATGATTGGACACCTATCAGGAGGAGAGTACGGGAGGAGATGCATGGAGGACACAGCTCTCCGCCATCACCCGCTGCCCCACCGAGACAGGGTAAGTTCCGGGCAGATGGCGAGCAGGCGGGGGGGGGGTTACAGTGGCGGCATTCAGTGGGCACGGTGGCAGCATTTGGCACAGTGGCGGCATTTGATGGCACACTGGTGGCATTCAATGGGCACAATGGCAGCATTTGTTAGGTACAGTGGCAGCATTTGATGGCACAGTGGCTGCAATTGATGGGCACAGGGGCAGTGTTTGATGGGTACAGTGGCTGCGTTTAATGGGCACAGTGGCTGTGTTTGATGAGCACAGTGGCAGCATTTGATGGCACAGTGGCAGTTTTTTATTGGCACAGTGGCTGCAATTGATGGGCACAGGGGCTGCAATTGATGGGCAAACGGGCAGCGTTTGATGGCTGCAATTAATGGGCACAGTAGCTGCAGTTGATGAGCACAGTGGCTGCAATTGATGGGCACAGGGGCAGCATTTTTAATGGGCACAATGGCTGCGTTTGATGGGAACAGTGACTGAGTTTGATGGGCACAGTGGCTGCAATTGATGGGCACAGGGGCAGCGTTTGATGGGCACAATGGCTGCGTTTGATGGACACAGTGGCTGCGTTTGATGGGCACAGTGAGGCTGCAATTGATGGGCACAGGGGCAGCGTTTGATGGGCACAGTGGCTGAGTTTGATGGGCACAGTAGCTGCGTTTGGTGGGCACAGTGGCCGCAATTGAGGGGCACAGGGGCAGCGTTTAATGGGCACAATGGCTGCATTTGATGGGCACAGTGAGGCTGCAATTGATGTATTTTTTTCTTCAAATTTTTCAGTTTGTTTGCCCCCCCAAAAAATTTGAGCACCAGCCGCCAATGCCCTCTAATGTCTGTTTTTGGTGGACCCTTTAAAACACGCTCTGCCCGTGTCAAAACAAGTCCCCGATCGGGCCGCGCTTTTTAATAATATTGTGTACAGAATATTCCGCACACGCCGTGTGTACCAAGTCACTCCTCCAAAGAATCAAAAACATCCCTTAAAGATTGTTTTCAACGTTTTTGGCGAGCTCGGAGCGCTACTTGGTGACGCCCGCTGGTAAAACATTGTAACTTTTTTTACAACTTTTTTCCGCCGAGCTCTGAAAAACAAGCTGGAGCTCGGAGCAGCTCGGAGCCGTGCCGTCCTCTGAATATTAAAGCGCTGCGTCTTGCTCATCTGCAATCTGTGTGTGTCCGCCGGGGGCCCGGCCAGGGGCCCAGCTGGGGGCCCGCCTGAGTCTTTGGCAGCCGAAATGCAAATACAACATAAATAACAACTACAGAGGATGCCAGGAGATGAAACTTTTCCGGAATAATACAGAAGTTTCTGTATCATCGCTTGTTCCTGTGACAACCCCGAGCAGAACATTCATTTTCCGATGGCGAGCGCATTTCTCACATTCCAGCGCGATTCTGACGTCCAAATTAATTTTCCCAAACAGTTGGCCGGAATTTTCGGTATTTTTTTATTTTTATTTTTTGGTAGAGAAATATTTGGGTGGATGTTTTAAAGTGTAAACTGCTTCCAGATTTTATAAGTAATATTTTAGTTTTGCAGAAAGTTTAGATTTTAGTTGATGCCATTCATTGGCCAACACAGGGCCGGATTCAGATAGGTTAGCGGATCTTTATCTGATTTACGATCTGCCGCCGCAAGGTTTTGAGGCGAGTGCCTAATTCAGAAAGCACTTACCTCAAAACTTGCGGCTGCGTATAGTAATTCCCCCGGCGGAATTCAAATTCCGCGGCTAGGGGGAGTTTACTATTTAAATCAGGCGCGTCCCCGCGCCGATCGAACTGCGCACGAACTGCGCATGCGCCGCCAGCTAAATTTCCCAGCGTGCATTGCTCCAAATGACGTCGCTAGGGCGCCATTGGTTTCGGCGTGAGCGTAACTTGCGTTTAGCTCTTTTCTGAATCGCCGTACGCAAACGACGTAAAAATTCAAAACTCATTTTTATTAAGAAAGTATGTAAAGTTCTTCTATTTATGTGAAAAATAATAAAAACAATTTGATATAGAAAAATTCAAAACTCAGCGCGGGAACGACGGCCATACTTAACATAGGATACCCCTCACATAGCAGGGGTAACTATACGCCGGAAAAAGCCGAACACAAGCGACGTAAAAAAAAGCGACGGGCGGGCGTTCGTTTCTGAATCGGCGTAAATGCTCATTAGCTTATTCGACGCGTAAAAGACACGGAAGCGCCACCTAGCGGCCGGCCTGGAATTGCAGCCTAAGATCCGACGGTGTAAGTCAATTACACCTGTCGGATCTTAGGGATAGGAGTATCTCCTATCTGAATCTGGCCCACAGTGATCTCCAAACTGAGGCACTCGGGGCCGGATGCGGCACTTTACTGCCCTTTTTCCAAACCTTGGGGGAACTACTCCTTCTGCTGACACCAAGAATGGGGCACTATTTCTTCCAACACCAACATTGGGGCACAATTCCTCCCACTGATTCCAATGATGGGACACTATTCCTCCCACTGATTCCAATGATGGGACACTATTCCTCCCACTGATTCCAATGATGGGGCACTATTCCTCCCACTGATTCCAATGATGGGGCACTATACCTTTCACTGATACCAATGATGGGGCACTATTCCTCCCAGTGACACCAATTATGAGGCACTTTTCCTCCCAGTGACACCAATGACGAGAACGCGATCCCCTCATTAGACGCACACGAGTGCCATTAATTTGTAATGGCACCCTAGCAAACGCACACGCATTTGGTGCCACCAGAACGCGTGATGATGTTGCAGTACCATACGCATAGGTGTGCGCAAGGGGTGTGCCAGGTGTGCCTGGGCACACCCTAATCCTGGAGTTGGCAACCCATCAATCGTGGGCAGGTGACAGGTAAGCCATGATCCTTACTTGCCGACCCCAAGAACCTAGACAGTATAGGCGACTGGAGTGGAAATTAATGGGCCGATCTGTATTTTCTTCTGCAGCAGCTAAAGGTAGGCTTCTCCTCCTCTTACTCCCATCGATATTCAGCTGCCACATGAGAAAAATACAGGGGATTGGTAACAATGTATGCCACCCCTCTTGTCCCAGTTCCTTTTATTTCTTCTGTCCAGGTCCCCCTGTGTGCTCACCTGCTCCCACCCATTGTTTTAGGATAACGAGTGGGGAAGAGGCCGGTTAATATGTCACAAAGGCATATGTGTTGGAGCTTTGAGGTGCACACCCTAATACAATAGGCTGCGCACACCTATGACCATACGCTTTAGTGCGGAGCAATTTTAAAAGTTGCGCCTTCCTTACTTTTTGGATGTTCCTATTAGTTTGGCAGTTCATTGAAATCCTCTAATATATTCATCTACATCTACTTTTCTACTAACCCTCCAGTATATTCATCTACTGTTTTCTTTTTAATAAGCGGGGCTTTGGATAACACACTAAGCTGGTGCTTCCTCCTTTATCTTTTGTTATCTTACAATATAACAGGAAGTGCCTGAACAAGGACCTCCATAGCAGGATCTGCGGATATTATGTCAATGAAAGTTGCAGATTAAGGGCCAGATCCACGTACCCTGGCGCATATTTCCGTCGGGCGTAGCGGGGTAGATACACTACCCCGCCGTAACTTACTTTTTTTTTGTATCCTCAAAGAATGCGCGCCGTAGGTGTAATTTTGGCGGCGTAAGGGCGCGCAATTCAAATGGATGTGATGGGGGCGTGTTTTATGTAAATACGTCTTGACCCGACGTAAATGAAGTTTTTTTTTTCAACTGCGCATGCGCCGTCCGTGGGGTTATCCCAGTGCGCATGTTCGAAATTAAACCAGAACAAGCCAATGTTTACGACGGTGACGTCATTCTAGGCAAAGCCCTATTCGCGAACGACTTACGCAAACGACGTAACATTTTCAAAATTTGACGCGGGAACGACGGCCATACTTAACATAGGATACGCCTCCTATAGCAGGGGTAACTATACGCCGGAAAAAGCCGAACGCAAACAATAAAAAAATGCGCCGGCCGGACATACGTTCGTGGATTGCCGTATCTAGCTAATTTGCATACTCAAAGCGGAATTCGACGGAAACGCCACCTAGCGGCCAGCGTAAATATGCACCTAAGATCCGACGGCGTACTAAGACGTACGTCTGTCGGATCGATCCCTTATTATGTCGTATCTTGTTTTGTGTATACAAAACAAAGATACAACGCGGGAACTTTGAAATTACGCGGCGTATCAATAGATACGCCGGCGTAATTCATTTGTGGATCTGGCCCTAAATGACTTTTAAAATCACATGAACATGTTACAGATTACAGGAGATGTTAGTGATCGGATTCATGTCTTTTAAAATCTCCTTGGCACTCGTGACAACCATCGTTGGGGGGGCTGTGATAACAAAAATAACATTGCAGCCTCAGGTTGCGGAATTTTACTTTAAAAAAAAAAGCAGGCGTCAGCGAGTGACAGGTGTGAGCGATCTCACGGGTGAGGTTTACGCACAAGGCTTACATTGACACGGCGTGAGTGACAGGACTGTATTTGTTGTCTTTGCGGTGGAGAGGGGCACATGACTGGTGAGCGCTGCCCGAGAGGATTTTGTCATGAGGTCATTCTAAGCAGGAACACGCTACACGCTATACAGTGCAGCTAGTAAACACGGGTGAGAATGAGCCCCTACTATCAGGGCCCCTTTGTAATAAACACAAGACACGGGTGAGAATGAGCCCCTACTATCAGGACCCCTTTATAATAAACACAAGACACGGGTGAGAATGATCCCCTACTATCAGGGCCCCTTTATAGTAAACACAAGACACGGGTGAGAATGAGCCCCTACTATCAGGGCCCCTTTATAATAAACACAAGACACGGGTGAGAATGAGCCCCTACTATCAGGGCCCCTTTATAATAAACACAAGACACGGGTGGGAATGACCCCCTACTATCAGGGCCCCTTTATAATAAACACAAGACACGGATGAGAATGAGCCCCTACTATCAGTGCCCCTTTATAATAAACACAAGACACGGGTGAGAATGATCCCCTTCTATCGGGGCCCCTTTATAATAAACACAAGACACGGGTGAGAATGAGCCCCTACTATCAGGGCCCCTTTATAATAAACACAAGAAACGGGTGAGAATGAGCCCCTACTATCAGGGCCCCTTTATAATTAACACAAGACATGGGTGGGAATGAGCCCCTACTATCAGGGCCCCTTTATAATAAACACAAGAAACGGGTGAGAATGACCCCTACTATCAGGGCCCCTTTATAATAAACACAAGACACGGGTGAGAATGAGCCCCTACTATCAGGGCCCCTTTATAATAAACACAAGACACGGGTGAGAATGACCCCCTACTATCAGGGCCCCTTTATAATAAACACAAGACACGGGTGAGAATGAGCCCCTACTATCAGGGCCCCTTTATAATAAACACAAGACACGGGTGGGAATGACCCCCTACTATCAGGGCCCCTTTATAATAAACACAAGACACGGGTGGGAATGAAAAAAAATGGAAAATTACAATTATTAAAAAATAAAATTGTAAAAAAAATAAAAAATTAAATAATTAAAATAAAAACTACTGACGCCATCCACTTCCCTACTGACCAATCTCTTGCCCTACTCACACCATCTATTGCTCTACTGACGCTGTCATCAGGGCCGCTGATGGGGGGGGGGCCACCAGTCCTCCTGTAGGGGGCCCGGGCTCACGGGGGGGGGCCCAAACAGCAGAGGGAATCAGTGTGGTTGGATGGAGGGGCAATTACAGGATGCCATATGTGACTCTCTGCAGCAGCTGAAAACCAGTTTCTCTCGCTCTCACTGACTTTTAGCTGCTGCAGGGAGAGACACAGCTGCCGGCTTCCCTGTCCCATTAAAAAAAAAATAACAAATTGTAACCCTGTATTGTTTTAATCCCTTGTAAAATTGAATAAAATTCTTGGGGAAAAAAATGTAAAAAAAATATTTTTAAAAAATTGTAAAATATTTTTTTTCAAAACATTTAAATGTTTTAAAAAATATATATATATAAATGTTTTTGTTTAACAATGTAAAAAACTATTTAAAAAAAGGGCTAATTCACACAGCTTCTCTGTTATCTTTGTGTCCGCTAAGAATGATTTTAGTATATTTTAACCTCCCTGGCGGTATGATTCTGTCTGGAATTACGTACCAAAAGCAGTACAATTATTTTGCAAGGAAATTTGGCGTTTTATACTGTAGGCCTGTAATTTTTAGAAATAACTCACTTAAATCTGACCAAGCAAGAGTCTTGTAGGCATCCCGGGTATGATTTTTTTTTTAAAACAAAATTATAAATTATAATATAATAAATAATTATAAATAATTATAACAAATAATAATATAATTATAATAAAAATTATTCAATAATGTAATCAACTCAAAATCACTGAAATTTGCTCAGTTGCAGAATTGTCGCTGTCATTATTATTTATTTTTTATGACGAATTTCCCCACAAATCGCTATCGCACATTTCTGCAAGTGATTATAATTTATTATCGCTGTTTTCTAGCTGATCTAAAACCATTTTTGACATAAAGGGACACTTTTGGACAATCTACAGTTTTTAGGCAGAAAGAACATTTTTTATTATATAAAAGTACATGTAGGACACTGGGCAGACCACTAGGGACAGGGGGGGTGTGTATTTTTTACATACAGTACTGTAATCTATAAGATTACAGTATACTGTATGTAAAGTGTTTGTTTACTTTTTTGAATTTGGCGCCGTTCTCCGTCCCCGTGCGTCGTAACGTCGCAGGGAACGGAGATCGGCGGCACACGGGGACTGTGAATCGAGCGAGGAGGTCCCGCTCGCTCACACAGCGGGATGGCATCGCTGGATCCAGGGACAAGGTGAGTAATTTGCCCGTGGATCCAGCAAAAGGTAAGCCGCGCCGCTGCACGTCCACCCCGAGTGTGACTCGGGGATACCGATTTTAGCATTGAAAACCAACCCCGAGTCACGCTCGGGTTTACCGTCAGGGGGGTTAAGTGAAAATCTTGTTTTGATATATTTGAGGGGGGCCCTGCCAGGTGGGCTGTATGGGGCCCCGTGATTTCTAACAGCAGCCCTGGCTGTCATTATATACACACATGCACACACACACGCATATGTGTTTGATTTTTGGGGTGCACACCCTAATGCAATGTGCAGGACAATGTACCCATTGTGATCAGAGATCTATTGCAGCAGGAGGACACAATGTTTCAGGTGGCCCCCACCTAAAAGTACTTTCGTTACGGATAAAGTTCAGTCTCCTTACCCACCAGGATCCTTTCCACCTGACAGCGTCCCGATTATGATCTGGGAACGATTATTTCCCCGGCAGAGACATTATTCTGAACGGAATTACACTGACACAGGAATGTTCCATCCACTGTTCCAGCACACCTGCCGGGTCCATCCGCTGTGTACCAGACCAAGATGTTACCATCTCCATTTATAATATCCTTCTCCCCGTCTTCTGTTCTTCCTCAAAGATAATAGACCCCGCTTAGGTCCCCCAATTTACTGATAAATCCAGTCTGCAGCTGGGTGACTGGAACATGAACTTAGCCATTGTCCGTGGATAATTGTTAAAGCTGACCTCCGGGCACAAAAACATTCATATAAATATATTCATCAAGCCACAAAAGATATACATCTACTTTGTGTGCGCCGAGTCACACATTTTTGGACGTCCCGCAAGCGCACCGCTCCAGTGTGAAAGCACTCGGGCTCTCACAATGGGATTACAGATGAGGCTTTTTCAGGCGCTACTTTTAATGCTAAATCGCCTAAAAAAAAACTCCAGTGTGAAAGGGGTCTAATGGACCGTCTTCTGTACTATTGTCTTCAGTTTCTGACCATCTCCTGTATCATGTCTGCAGTCTCTGACCATCTCCTATATCATGTCTGCAGTCTCTGACCATCTCCAATATCATGTCTGCAGTCTTTGATCATCTCCAATATCATGTCTGCAGTCTCTGACCATCTCCTGTACTATGTCTGCAGTCTCTAATCATCTCTGTATCAGGTCTGCAGTTTCTGACCATCTCCTATATTATGTCTGCAGTCTCTGACCATCTTCTATATCATGTCTGTAGTCTCTGACCATCTCCAATATCATATCTGCAGTCTCTGACCATCTCCTGTACTATGTCTGCAGTCTCTAATCATCTCCTATATCATGTCTGCAGTCTCTGATCATCTCCTGTGTCATGTCTGCAGTCTCTGACCATCTCCTGTATCATGTCTGCAGTCTCTGACCATTTCCTGTATTATGTCTGTAGTATGTCTGGGGCTCTTTCTAACAGAGTCTCTAACAGAAGCCCTCTCTGTGTCGCTGACATTAGTATTGATCACAGGCAAATTAGGCGGCCGCGAGGCCCCTGTGAGTGCGAGGCATTTGCCTAATTAGAGAGCCACCTCTGCTAGGATCGGCCCTGTTCATCAGTGAAGCAAAGAAAATGAATGCAGCCACCCCGACTGATTGGCTGCAATACATTTCTTGCATTTAGATACTTTAATTCAGCTGTAACCCCTTGTTAGTGCGAAGCTGAAATTGACATGTCTGGTTAAAATTCCATCTCGGACGGCCCGTCCCCGGGGGGCCCCATGCTGAAATCTGTACACCCGAGGCAATCGCTATCTTTCTGCAAGGCATGTGCACAGTAAGCCTGAGTCAGCAGATCTGGAGTCTGTAACAGAAGTAATGTGTTCCGTGCCAAGCCTGGTGGGGTTTTGCAAGAGGAGAAAGAGGTTTCATAAATTAAGAGAGGCAAAGGAGAGAGAATTAGGAACATGTGTATTCTGTGGCAAGCAGGAGAGTGAGCTAAGTCGGGTACCAGGCCAGGCGCAGGGCTAGACGGCTGCCAGGGCCTCTCCGATTTCTCAACCCTCAGCAACAACTTCCAGATCTCCCGGCCAAATCCCTATTGTTAGAACACGTCCCCCGGGCCGGCCGGCCAGCGCTCATTGTGCTGGATAATCAGAATTTATAGCTGGTATCTTGAGTTACCTACTACACAAAAGGCTTTGTGTTTTTCTTTCCCTCTTAGTCCGCAAATTATTAAAGTGACACTGTCCCCAATTAAAAATAAAATGCACTATTCCTCCCACTGACACCGAAGAGGGGCACTATTCCTCCCACTGACACCAAAGAGGGGCACTATTCTTCCCACTGACACCAATGATGGTTCACTATCACTCCCATTGACACCAATAATGGGTACTATTTCTCCCACTGAAACAGGCTTCATCCGACCGACGTAACTTGCCTACGTCGGCGTAGAGTGGGCACATATTTACGCATTTGGCGCTCCCATTGATTTTCTATTCACATATGCAAATGAGGGAGATACGCCGATTCACGAACGTACGTGCGCCCGACGCAGTGCGCGTAAAGTCATAAGTCCGGTGTAAAGTTATGCCCCATAAAGGAGGTGTAACTCAGCAGCATCCATGCAAAGGTCTGCACCAGGGAACTCAAGCCGTCGTAGTTTACGTAGGACGTGAATATGACTAGGCGTAGGTTACGTTCACGCCGTAGGCAGTGATCCGGTGTATCCTAGGGAGTAGTGCTGACGTGATTCTGAGCATGCGCACTGGGATGCGTCCAGGGGACTGCGCATGCGCCGTTCGTTATACGTATCTGTCTGAGACTCAGCCCATCATTTGCATGGCTCACGCCCACTTCCACATACGCCTAGGAAACCCAGCGCAGATTTGGCAGCACTGGCTTTGTGAATCCAGTGCCTGCCTCTCTGCGCTGCGTCGGCGTAGCGTATATGAGATACGCTACGGCGGCATAAATATGTGCCGATGTCTGTGAATCCGGGCCTTTAACTTTTGCGCAAATCAATCAATAAACACTTATTGCGATATTTTTTTTTTACCAAAAATATGTAGAAGAATACGTATCGGCCTAAACTGAGAAAAAAATTTGCTTTTTTAAGAAAGAATTTGGGATATTTATTATAGCAAAAAGTGAAAAAAATATTGCTTTTTTTTTCGAAATTGTCGCTCTATTTTTGTTTATAAGAAAAGGCTGCACATCCAGGAATTCCGATTTGCCTTTTAGAGCCGGTTCACACTTCCGCGGCACGACTTCAGAGGCGACCTGCAAAACGACTTCTGTATAGAAGTCATTGCAGTTCGCCCCAAGCCGCCCCCGAAGTCGTGCAAGAACCTTTTGCGTCGCTCCTATTAGAACGGTTCCATTGCATTGAATGGGACAAGTCGCCCCAGTGTGAACCGGCTCTTATTGTTCAAAGTGATAACACCAAAGACACCAACACGAGGTCACGTGGACTCGTTTCACACAAACATCTTCTGCTTAATCATTACAAAAGTATATATTTTTTGGGGATATTTATTATAGCAAAAAGAACAACATTTTCTTTTCGAAATTGTCTATTTTTTTGTTTATAGCGCAAAAAAATAAAACCGCAGCAGTGATCAAATACCACCAAAAGAAATCTCTATTAATGGGAATAAAAGGACGTCAATTTTGTTTGGGAGCCACGTCGCACGACCGCGCAATTGTCAGTTAACCACTTCCCGACCACTGCATGTATATGTACGTCCACAGAATGGCACGTACAGGCAAATGGGCGTACAGGTACGTCCTTGCCTTTCCGCGGGTCCGATCGGGACCCCCCCCCCCCGCTACATGCGGTGGTCGGGTTCCCGCGGGGAGCGATCCGGGACGACGGCGCGGCTATTCGTTTCTAGCCGCTCCGTCGCGATCGCTCCCCGGAGCTGAAGAACGGGGAGAGCCGTATGTAAACACGGCTTCCCCGTGCTTCACTGTGGCGGCGCATCGATCGCGTCATTCCCTTTATAGGGGAGACACAATCGATGACATCAGACCTACAGCCACACCCCCCTACAGTTGTAAACACACACTAGGTGAAGCCTAACACGTTCAGCGCCCCCCTGTGGTTAACTCCCAAACTGCAACTGTCATTTTCACAATAAAGAATGCAATTTAAATGCATTTTTTGCTGTGAAAATGACAATGGTCCCAAAAATGTGTTGAAATTGTCCGAAGTGTCCGCCATAATGTCGCAGTCATGAAAAAAATCGCTGATCGCCGCCATTAGTAGTAAAAAAAAAAAAATTAATAAAAATGCAATAAAAATATCCCCTATTTTGTAAACGCTATAAATTTTGCGCAGACCAATCGATAAACGCTTATTGCGATTTTTTTTACCAAAAATAGGTAGAAGAATACGTATCGGCCTAAACTGAGGAAAAAAAAATGTATATATGTTTTTGGGGGATATTTATTACAGCAAAAAGTAAAAAATATTGGTTTTTTTTCAAAATTGTCGCTCTATTTTTGTTTATAGCGCAAAAAATAAAAACCGCAGAGGTGGTCAAATACCACCAAAAGAAAGCTCTATTTGTGGGGAAAAAAGGACGCCAATTTTGTTTGGGAACCACGTCGCACGACCGCGCAATTGTCTGTTAAAGCGACGCAGTGCCGAATCGCAAAACCTGGCCTGGGCATTTAGCTGCCTAAAGGTCCGGGGCTTAAGTGGTTAAAGCAACACAGTGCCGAATTGCAAAAAGTGACCCGGTCATTGGGCGGTCAAATGGTCCGGGGCTGAAGTGGTTAAAAAACAGATCATCCATTGGCATCTCTTAGGCCGCGTACACACGGCCGTTCCAAACCGATGAGAATGGTCCGACGGGCCATTTCCATTGGTTCACCGCTGAAGTGGCCTGATGGTCTGATGTGCGTACACACCATCGTTCCAAAAACCGATCGGGTCAGAACGCGGTGACGTCAAACACACGACGTGCTGGATAAAACGAAGTTCAATGCTTCCAAGCATGCGTCGACTTGATTCTGAGCATGCGCGGGTTTTGAACCGATGCTTTCTGTACTAACCATCGGTTTGGACTGATCGGGCAGCGGGCCATCGGTTCGATTTTGAAGCATGTTTTAAAATTTTGGACTGAAGGACAACAGACCGATGGGCCGTACACACGGTCGGTTTGGACCGATGAAACTGAACCTCGGTCCGAACGTGTGTATGCGGCCTTATAGGTCCACCTCAACAGGCTGCCTAATAAATAGATCTTTCTATTTCTCAATGCATTGTATAAACACGAAATAATTATATTTATGTGCATGCCGTTGGCAAATTAACGGCGTGCTAAACGCCACCCCCGCGAGCCGGTCTAATTGACTTTATATAAACTAATGCGGCCCATCCGTCAAGCCGATGCCATTACAGCTGATTATGAAATGTTACAATGCCATTTCACAGCGCTTTCTCCCGGGGTCACTCCTGACTGCCGCCTCTGTTTGCCAGCAATGAGGCCAAATTGTGTCCCGGGAAAGTGAGCGCGATGACGCAGTCCCCCCTCCCCCCCAGGTGGAGGAGCCATAAGGGGCTCTTTGCTGGTCCTCCTGCAGCTGTTTGCTTTGGCAGCATTTACAAAAGCGTCGCAGCCAACCTTAATTTGCTGTACCTGAGGCAGATTGCGCTGATAAAGAGCATGTTCAAGGCTTGTTGTGGCCCCGGAACAGAGCGCGGATTTTTCCAGGGGATGTTTGACCGTTCTCATTCCTGAAAGAAAAAAAAAAATAAGACTCTTAATACACTAAAGCATTGATGGCCTCTTCTGAGTGCGACCAAAGTACACCTGCATCACTTCTCCTCACCGCTATTCACCTTCCACAGGAGCTCTGTATAGTATTGTAGGTGCTGCTTTAACCACTTCAGTCCCGGAAGAATTTACCCCCTTCCTGACCAGAGCACTTTTTGCGATTCGGCACTGCGTCGCTATAACTGACAATTGCGCGGTCGCGACGTGTCTCCCAAACAAAATTTACGTCCTTTTTCCCCCCACAAATAGAGTTTTCTTTTGCTGGTATTTGATCATGTCTGCGGTTTTTATTTTTTGCGCTATAAACAAAAATAGAGCGACAATTTTGAAAAAAAGTCAATGGGCCAGATTCAGAAAGATCAGCGGATCTTTCTGCTGGCGTAACGTATCTCATTTACGTTACGCCGGCGCAAGTTTTTCAGGCAAGTGCTTTATTCACAAAGCACTTGCCTGTAAAGTTGAGCCGGCCTAGCGTAAATCCCCCCGCGGAATTCAAATTCCGCGGGTAGGGGGCGTGTAAAATTTTAATCAAGCGCGTCCCCGCGACGAATGAACTGCGCATGCGCCGGCCGCGACTGAATCCCAGTGCGCATGCTCCAAATCACATCGCTATTTGTCAATGAAAGCGACGTGAGCGTAACTTACGCCAAGCTCAATTGTGAATCGACTTACGCAAACAACGTAAAAATGTAAAACTCGGCGCGGGAACGACGGCCATACTTAACATTAGCTACGCCTCATATAGCAGGGGTAACTATACGCCGAAAAAAGCCAAACGTAAACGACGTAAAAAAATGCGCCGGCGGATAGTACGTTTCTGAATCGCCGTATCTACCTAATTTGCATATTCCTTGCGGAAATATACGGAAGCGCCACCTAGCGGCCGGCCTGAAATTGCAGCCTAAGATCCGACGGTGTAAGACACTTACACCTGTCGGATCTTAGGCATATCTATGCGTAACTGATTCTATGAATCAGGCGCATAGATACCACGGCCGGACTCAGAGATACGACGGCGTATCAGGAGATACGCCGTCGTATCTCATATCTGAATCCGGGCCACTATTTTTTACGTTTTGCTATAATAAATATCCTCCAAAAATCTATACAAAAAAAAAAAAAACATTCATTCAATCATTGGTATCAGTGGGAAGAGTATTGCCCCTCTTTATTGTAAGTGAGAGGAATAGTGCTCCATCATTGGGTATCACTGAGAGGAATAGTGCCTCATCGTTGGTGTCACTGGGAGGACGAGTGCCCCGTAGGTAATATCAGTGGGAAGGACAGTGCCCCTCTTTGGTGTCAGGAATAATGTTCCATTGTTTGTATCAGTGGGAGGAAAAGTTGGACACGATGGGATTTTTAACTGATGGTGTGTAGGCAAGGCTGATGAAAGTCAGCTTCATCGGATATCTGATGAAAAAATCCATCAGACCATTTTCATCGGATGAACCAATCGTGTGTACAGGGCATTAGATACATAGCCAGATTCAGATAGACTGGCTTACTTTTGAGGCGGCGTAGCGTATCGCATATACGCTACGCCGCCGTAAGTCAGAAAGGCAAGTGCTGTATTCACAAAGCACTTGCCTCCTAAGTTACGGCGGCGTAGCGTGAATGGGCCGGCGTAAGCGCGCCTAATTCTAATGAGGATGAGGGGGGGCGTGTTTTATCTAAATGACTCGTGACCCGACGTGATTGACGTTTTTTTACGAACGGCGCATGCGCCGTCCGTGGACATATCCCAGTGTGCATTGCTCCAAAGTACGCCGCAAGGATGTATTGGTTTTGACGTGAACGTAAATTACGCCCAGCCCCATTCACGGACGACTTACGCAAACAACGTAAAATTTTCAAATTTCGACACGGGAACGACGGCCATACTTAACATTGACTAGGCCAGCTATTTGTTCGACTAACTTTACGCCGGAAAACGCCTTACGTAAACAGCGTATCTTTACTGCGACGGGCAAGCGTACGTTCGTGAATCGGCGTATCTCGCTGATTTACGCATTCTAGGCGTAAATCTAACAGTTAGCTAGATTCACAAAGAGTTACGCCGGCGTATCAGTAGATACGCCGTCGTAACTCGGAATCTAAGCCGAGGTATGTTTAAGTGTATTCTCAAACTGAGATACACTTAAACCTAGCTAAGATACGACGGCCTGCGCCATCGTATCTTAGCTGTCTAGTTCCGCTGGCCGCTAGGGGCGTGAACGCTGATTTACGCCTAGAATGCGTAAATCAGCAAGATACGCCGATTCACGAACGTACGCTTGCCCGTCGCAGTAAAGATACGCCGTTTACGTAAGGCGTTTTTCGGCGTAAAGTTAGTCGAACAAATAGCTGGCCTAGCCAATGTTAAGTATGGCCGTCGTTCCCGCAGTGAAATTTGAAAATTTTACGTCGTTTGCGTAAGTCGTACGTGAATGGGGCTGGACGTAATTTACGTTCACGTCGAAACCAATACGTCCTTGCGGCGTACTTTGGAGCAATGCACACTGGGATATGTCCACGGACGCCGTTCGTTAAAAACGTCAATCACGTCGGGTCACGAGTCATTTACATAAAACACGCCCCCCTCATCCTCATTTGAATTAGGCGCGCTTACGCCGGCCCATTCACGCTACGCCGCCGTAACTTAGGAGGCAAGTGTTTTGTGAATACAGCACTTGCCTCTCTGACTTACGGCGGCGTAGCGTATATGCGATACACTACGCCGCCTCAAAAGTAAGCCAGTCTATCTGAATCTGGCTAATTGAGAGTAGCCAAGAAAATAAAGTGCTAAGGGCCATATTCTCAAATAATTTACGCCGGCGTATCAGCAGATACGCCGACGTAAGTCCGATCCTATGTTTAAGTGTATTCTCAAACTGAGATAAACTTAAACATGCCTAAGATACGACGGCCTGCGCCGTTGTATCTTAGGCTGCAATATTTACGCTGACCGCTAGGTGGCGGTCAGCGTAGAATATGCAAATGACTAGTCACGCCGATTCTCTAACGTACGCTTGCCCGCCGTAGTGTTTTAACGTTGTTTCCGTAAGCGATACGCGGCGTAAAGATAAAGATGCCCCCTAGGTGGCGTACTCAATGTTAAGTATGGCCGTCGATCCCGCGTCGAAATTTGTCGTTTGCGTAAGTCGTCCGTGAATGGTGCTGGACGCCATTTACGTTACAGTCAAAAGAAATGACGTCCGTGAGACGTCATTTAGCGCAATGCACATCGGGTAATTTACCCGACGGAGCATGCGCATTACGATCGGCGCGGGAGCGCGCCTAATTAAATGATCCACGCCCCCTACCAGGATCATTTGAATTAGGAGGGCTTGCGCGGGTGGACTTCACGCGACGCCGCTGCAAGTTTACAGGTAAGTGGTTTGGGAATCAGGCACTTGCCACTTAAACTTGCGGCAGCGTAACGTAAAGGACATATGTTCCGCCGCCTCAGATCTTTAAGAATATGCCCCTAAGTGTTGATGGAACAGTCTTTAGACTTATGTTTGTTGAACCCCAAAGTTTTTTTCAACCCCATTTAAAAAAACATTTCTTGACAGGTACACAGATTAATCCATATTGTCTTAATGCTTACTGCGGTTTCCCCCACTCAGCCATTAAAATTGCGCCTCCTCCTTTGCAAAGCCTCATTTATCAAACAGCTCAGCAACACGCCAATCTGTTTTCGTCTTAAATGAGCTCAGTTCATCAAGGAGGGCGACTAACAAGCGCGTCTTTGAGATCCTCGGCTGGCTCCGGCCATGTCAGATATTGATGTCAGCGGCTCGCGGCGATGCCAGCGTGAGTATTTGGCAGCCGTGGGACACGGTACATAAATAAAAGCCTTGTCTCGCATAGAGGGAGCTGTGTATGCTTCATGTTCTGCATCCCAACGAGCGGCACAAACAGAACAGCTCACTTTTCCATTGCACACACCGAGTTTCAGCTTTAGCGCTCACTTCTGGAAAATAACATTGAGAAATTAAAGTCACCTCAGGAAATGCGAGCTTTGTTGTCATCTTGGACTTAAACTTCTGTTTCCTTCTTTGTGTATAAGGGAAGCAGTCACAGTGGATCGAAAACCCGATCGCTAAAATCTCATATGATTTTTGACATGATATTGTCATTCCAAAATTTGTAGTCATGGGCCCGGATTCACAAAGCACTTACGCCGACGTATCTCGAGATACGCCGCGTAAGTGTAAATATGCGCCGTCGTATCTGTGCGCCGTGCCCACAAAATTACATACGCCTGAAAATAGGCTTCATCCGACCGACGTAACTTGTCTACGCCGGCGTATCGTAGGTGCATATTTAGGCTGGGCGCATTTGCCACTCCCATTGATTTTCTAGGCACATATGTAAATGAGGGAGATACGCCGATTCACGAACGTACTTGCGCCCGGCGTATAATATATGTGGTTTGCGTAAGTCGTATGTCCGGCTTAAAGTTATTCCCCATATATGAGGCGCAACCCATGCAAAGGTATTTACCAGGGAACACAAGCCGTCGTATTTTACGTCGTTTTCGTTGTACGTGAATATGGCTGGGCGTAGGTCCGTCGTTTCTTAGGCATTCGTTCCGACGTGATTCTGAGCATGCGCACTGGGATGCGTCCACGGGACAGCGCATGCGCCGTTCATTATTCATATCTGTCTGGCGCTTGGCCCATCATTTGCATGGGGTCACGCCTCATTAGCATGGCTCACGCCCACTTCCACCTACGCCGGATTATGCCGAGGAAACCCAGCGCAGTTTGGGAGGCAAGTCCTTTGTGAATTCTGTGCTTGCCTCTCTGCGCTGCGTCGGCGTAGTGTATATTAGATACACTACGGCGGCATAAATATGCGCCGATGTATGTGAATCCGGGCAATGCTTTTTAACCACTTAAGCCCCGGCAGAGCGGGGACAAGGTCATCCAGCGCCCAGGGCAAAGATGCCAAACTGCGCCCCTACTTTCCCTTAGGGTTAGGGTCAGGGTGCCCCCCCCACATCCCTGCAATAAACCATTGCGCCGCCCCTCCTGCCCACCCCTTGTCCCGGCCCTGAGCCCCGGACCATTTGGCTGACCAAAGACCAGGCCACTTTTTGCGTATTCGGCACTGTGCCGCTTTAACTGACAATTGCGCGGTCGTGCGACGTGGCTCCCAAACAAAATTGACGTCCTTTTTTTCCCACAAATAGAGCTTTCTTTTGGTGGTATTTGATCACCTTTGCGGTTTTTACTTTTTGCGCTGTAAACAAAAAAAGACAGACAATTTAAAATAATAATAAATATCCCCAATTTTTTTTAAAAAAAAGGCCGATATGTATTCTTCTACATATGTTTGGTAAAAAAAAGAGTGTTCAGTTTAATGATGGATATTCATAGGTAGAAAAACGTTGCAGTTGTAAGCCACATGGAAAGATGTTTAACATGGAAGGTATACTGAGCTAATGAGAGAGAGACAGGAAGTGGAGGGGAATATAAGGAACTACGGTGTGAGAGAGAGAGAGTTCAGCTAGACAGAAGGGAGCAGAGCTTAAAGACACAGGCCCAGATTCACAAAGGAGATACATCGGTGTATCTCCAGATACGCCGTCGTATCTCTGAGTCTGGGCGGTCGTATCTATGCGCCTGATTCTTAGAATCAGTTACGCATAGATTTCTATTAGATCCGACCGGCGTAAGTCTCTTACGCTGTCGGATCGTAACTGCATATTTACGCTGGCCGCTAGGGGCGTGTACGCTGATTTACGCGTCAAAATATGTAAATCAGCTAGATACGCAAATTCACGTACATAAGCCCGGCCGCCGCAGTACAGATACACCGTTTACGTTAGTCTTTTCCCGGCGTAAAGTTACCCCTGCTATATGGAGGCGTACATGCGGCGTACCAATGTTAAGTATGGCCGTGGTTCCCGCGTCGAAATTTGAAAATTTTACGTCATTTGCGTAAGTCGTCTGTGAATGGGGCTGGACGTAATTTACATTCACGTCGAAACCAAGACGTCCTTTCGGCGTATTTGGAACAATGCACACTGGGATATGTCCACGGACGGCGCATGCGCCGTTCGTGAAAAACGTCAATCACGTCAGGTCACATAACATTTACATAAAACACGCCCCCCTGTTCCACATTTGAATTAGGCGCGCTTACGCCGGCCGATTTACGCTACGCCGCCGCAACTTACGGAGCAAGTGCTTTGAGAATACTGCACTTGCCCATCTAAGTTGCGGAGGCGTACCGTAAATCGGATACGTTACGCCCGCACAAAGATACGCCGCTGTACGAGAATCTGGCTCACAGAGCAATACTAAATCACACAGCGTAACACAACAACAAGAAATGGTTAGAGACTTCAGAAATACTACAAGAAATGGTTAGAGACTGCAGAAATACTACAAGCGATAGTTAGAGACTACAGAAATACTACAAGAGATGGTTAAAGACTGCAGAAATACTACAAGAGATGGTTAGAGACTACAGAAATACTACAAGCGATAGTTAGAGACTACAGAAATACTACAATAGATGGTTAAAGACTTCATAAATATTACAAGTGATAGTTAGAGCCTGCAGAAATACTACAAGAGATGGTTAGAGCCTGCAGAAATACTACAAGAGATGGCTAGAGACTGCAGACTTACTACCATTGATGGTTAGAGATTTCAGACATAATACAGGAGATGGTCAGAGACTGCAGACAGGCTACAGGAGTGGTTGCTGAATGGAAACAATTGGAGACAATTTGGGGATATGTTACATGAGACTGCTGGAGGTCACTGCTATTACAGTAATGCTCTTACAGCTGAGTGTGGGGGTCTGTGTGCCACACAAGTAGAGGCCTGATGGTGGGCAGCACAGTGGCTTAGTGGTTAGCACTTCTGCTTGGCTGCACCGGGGTCCTTGTTATAAAACCCTCATTGGACATACTTGTGCATCCAATGTCTGCATCTACAATGCTTCACAAAGCATAGCATAAAACAAGAACACCGGACCCCGGGCCCCCCGGCCCACCGCTCATGCCATCTTTCTTTTTTTTAAGACACGTCAGGACAGTTTAGTAAATCTAGGTCTCAGTATCCTCTAAGACATTGGTGGAAAGCCCAGAAAAAGAAACCTTTTAAGTTCGCCGCAACAGATTAAAACATTTACGTCCTAACAGGGTACACTCCATCCATTCATTGAAAGCTCCTTCCCAGAATCCTTTGTGCCAACCAGAGAGTCAACATTGTGGTCTAACCTCCCGCCACAAGAGGGAACCGCAGGGGGGAAAATAGCTGCATTGCGGGGGGAACTCTAACAAAAATATAAATATTAGCTATTTTTACATCTCTAGGATTAAAATGTCCATCCAAAATATAATATTTGGGGTCTACAGAGAAGAAGAAGCAGAAGAAAAAAAAAGCTGGTTCTAGAATGGCGCTGGCACCAAAAAAAAAAAAAGAAGTAAGTAAAGGGGTTGCTGTTACATTTATGATTTTAGTTTATTGTCACTTTGGGATAAAGCTCTACCGATAATCTTTACAGATACAGTGCACCCGGAAAGTATTCACAGAGCTTCACTTTCTCCACATTTTGTTAGGTTACAGTCTTATTCCAAAATGGATTAAATTCATTATTTTCCTTAAAATTCTACGAACAATTCCCCATAATGACAACGTGAAAGAAGTTTGTTTGAAATTTTTGCAGATTTATTAAAATTAAAAATAAAAAAAAATCCCATGTACATAATATTCACAGCCTTTGCTCAATACTCTGGTGAAGCTCCTTTGGCACCAATTACAGCCTCAAGTCTTTCGGAGTATGATGCCACAAGCTTGGCACACCTATTTTTGGGCAGTTTCTCCAGTGGCGGCTGGTGCTCAAAATTTTTAGGGGGGCGCAAACGAAAAAAAAAAAAAAAAAACAATTGCAGCCTCACTGTGCCCATCAAATGCAGCCACTGTGCCATCAATTGTCACAACTGTGCCATGCCATCAAACGCAGCCACTGTGCCATCAATTGTCACCACTGTGCCATGGCATCAAACGCAGCCACTGTGCCATCAATTGTCACCACTGTGCCATGCCATCAAACGCAGTCACTGTGCCATCAATTGTCACCACTGTGCCATGGCATCAAACGCAGCCACTGGGCCATCAATTGTTACCACTGTGCCTATCAATTGTTACCACTGTGCCCATCAATTGTAGCCACTGTGCCCCGCAATTGGCTGCCGCCCACCTGTCAGCCAATGACAGGCGATCACGGAAATAAACAGAAGCCAGTTATCGTTTTTTTTCCTTCCTTATAATCAGCATTAGGAGAATAGAAGAAAGCTGATAACCGGCTTCTGTTACAGGGACATTGGTCCCAATCTGTGCCCGCCAGTGCTACTAATCAGTGCCAACCAGTGCCAACGATCGGCACCCACCAGTGCCACCTATCAATGCCCATAAGTACCCATCAGTGCCACCTATCAATGCCCACCACAGATGCCAGTGTCCACCAGTGCCACCTATCAGTGCCCATCAGTGTTTCATCATCATTGTCAATCAGTGCCACCTACCAGTGCCTATCAGTGCCACCTAGCAGTACCCATCAGTGCCACCTCTCAGTGCCCATCAGTGCCACCTCTCAGTGCCCTTCATTGTTACCTTAACAGAGCCCATCAGTGCCTCTTATCAATGAGCATCTATCAATTCCCACCACAGCTCCCAGTGTCCACCAGTGCCACCTATCAGTGCCCATCAGTGTTTCATCATCAGTGTCACCCATCAGTGCGACCTACCATTGCCTATCAGTGCCACCTAGCAGTATCCATCAGTGCCACCTCTCAGTGCCCTTCATTGTTACCTTAACAGAGCCCATCAGTGCCTCTTATCAGTTCCCATCAGTGCCTATCAATGCCATCTCTCAGTGCATATCAGTGCCACCTCTCAGTGCCCTTCATTGTTACCTTAACAGAGCCCATCAGTGCCTCTTATCAATGCCCATCAGTGCCACCTCATTAGTGCCTATTAGTGCCACCTCTCAGTGCCCTTCAGTGCTGCCTAACAGAGCCCATCAGTGCCTCCTATCAGTGCCCACCTCTCAGTACCCTACAGTGCTGCCTATCAGAGCCCATTAGTGCCACCTAGCAGTGCCCATCAGTGCCGCCTCATCAGCGCCCATCAGTGCAGCCTCGGCAGCGCACATCAGTGAAGGAGAAAAATTACCTGTTTGCAAAATTGTAATTGTATTTTTCAAACTTTTCAGTGTTTTTTTTTTGTCTTTTTGCAAAAAAAAAAAAAAAAGTGTGGTGATTAAATATCACCAAAATAAAGCTCTATTTATATTAAAAAAAAAAAAAAAAATTTAGTTTGGGTACAGTGTTGTATGACCGCGCAATTGTCATGCAAAGTGTGACAGCGTTGAAAGCTGAAAATTGGCCTGGGCAGGAAGGGGGTAAAAGTGGCCGGTATTGAAGTGGTTAAGTCTAAACATACCGTAGGTCGGGGAATGGACGGCTCATGTTGAATACAGAAAGTGGTCTTTGTGACGCGGGCGCGGTATGAATCGAGATGTAGACATTTTGGAGCGTCAGCCGGTGCCGCCATCTGACTCCTGATCGTGTTGTTTTCTGTACATTAAGGCGAGAGCGCTTGTTGACAGTCTTGTGGTCGGGAAAGCTTCAGAGAGACGCACGGAAAGTTCTCCGCTGACCTGGAAATGTCAGAACGCGACCTTCTACAGGAAAATTGGATGTGACTTTTTTGGGGAAATTTTAAGTGTTTGGGGATTTTCTAAAAATGTGTTCAGTCATAAATGTGTTTTCATGCTGAGAGCGAACTTCATCAACAGTCTATATGGAGGTCTAGAATCTAAAGGGGAACTGCCATCTCTGTGCGGGTTGATGCCCACGTTCACATTGGGCGTATTTGGCATGCGATTTGACATGTCGCGGGTTCAAGCCCACGTTCACATTGGGCGTATTTGGCATGCGATTTGACATGTCGCGGGTTCAAGCCCACGTTCACATTGGGCGTATTTGGCATGCGATTTGACATGTTGCGGGTTCAAGCCCACATTCACATTGGGCCCATTTGGCATGCGATTTGACATGTCGCGGGTTCAAGCCCACGTTCACATTGGGCGTATTTGGCATGCGATTTGACATGTCGCGGGTTCAAGCCCACGTTCACATTGGGCCCATTTGGCATGCGATTTGACATGTCGCGGGTTCAAGCCCACGTTCACATTGGGCCCATTTGGCATGCGATTTGACATGTCGCGGGTTCAAGCCCACGTTCACATTGGGCCCATTTGGCATGCGATTTGACATGTCGCGGGTTCAAGCCCACGTTCACATTGGGCCCATTTGGCATGCGATTTGACATGTTGCGGGTTCAAGCCCACGTTCACATTGGGCCCATTTGGCATGCGATTTGACATGTCGCGGGTTCAGGCCCACGTTCACATTGGGCCCATTTGGCATGCGATTTGACATGTCGCGGGTTCAAGCCCACGTTCACATTGGGCCCATTTGGCATGCGATTTGACATGTCGCGGGTTCAAGCCCACGTTCACATTGGGCCCATTTGGCATGCGATTTGACATGTCGCGGGTTCAAGCCCACGTTCACATTGGGCGTATTTGGCATGCGATTTGACATGTCGCGGGTTCAGGCCCACGTTCACATTGGGCCCATTTGGCATGCGATTTGACATGTCGCGGGTTCAAGCCCACGTTCACATTGGGCCCATTTGGCATGCGATTTGACATGCCGCGGGTTCAAGCCCACGTTCACATTGGGCGTATTTGGCATGCGATTTGACATGTCGCGGGTTCAAGCCCACGTTCACATTGGGCGTATTTGGCATGCGATTTGACATGTCGCGGGTTCAAGCCCACGTTCACATTGGGCCCATTTGGCATGCGATTTGACATGTCGCGGGTTCAAGCCCACGTTCACATTAGGCACATTTGGCATGCGATTTGACATGTCGCGGGTTCAAGCCCACATTCACATTGGGCCCATTTGGCATGCGATTTGACATGTCGCGGGTTCAAGCCCACGTTCACATTGGGCCCATTTGGCATGCGATTTGACATGTCGCGGGTTCAAGCCCACATTCACATTGGGCCCATTTGGCATGCGATTTGACATGTCGCGGGTTCAAGCCCACGTTCACATTGGGCGTATTTGGCATGCGATTTGACATGTCGCGGGTTCAAGCCCACATTCACATTGGGCCCATTTGGCATGCGATTTGACATGCCGCGGGTTCAAGCCCACGTTCACATTGGGCGTATTTGGCATGCGATTTGACATGTCGCGGGTTCAGGCCCACGTTCACATTGGGCCCATTTGGCATGCGATTTGACATGTCGCGGGTTCAAGCCCACGTTCACATTGGGCCCATTTGGCATGCGATTTGACATGTCGCGGGTTCAAGCCCACGTTCACATTGGGCGTATTTGGCATGCGATTTGACATGTCGCGGGTTCAGGCCCACGTTCACATTAGGCGTATTTGGCATGCGATTTGACATGTCGCGGGTTCAAGCCCGCGTTCACATTGGGCCCATTTGGCATGCGATTTGACATGTCGCGGGTTCAAGCCCACGTTCACATTGGGCCCATTTGGCATGCGATTTGACATGTCGCGGGTTCAAGCCCACGTTCACATTGGGCGTATTTGGCATGCGATTTGACATGTCGCGGGTTCAGGCCCACGTTCACATTGGGCCCATTTGGCATGCGATTTGACATGTCGCGGGTTCAAGCCCACGTTCACATTGGGCCCATTTGGCATGCGATTTGACATGCCGCGGGTTCAAGCCCACGTTCACATTGGGCGTATTTGGCATGCGATTTGACATGTCGCGGGTTCAAGCCCACGTTCACATTGGGCGTATTTGGCATGCGATTTGACATGTCGCGGGTTCAAGCCCACGTTCACATTGGGCCCATTTGGCATGCGATTTGACATGTCGCGGGTTCAAGCCCACGTTCACATTAGGCACATTTGGCATGCGATTTGACATGTCGCGGGTTCAAGCCCACATTCACATTGGGCCCATTTGGCATGCGATTTGACATGTCGCGGGTTCAAGCCCACGTTCACATTGGGCCCATTTGGCATGCGATTTGACATGTCGCGGGTTCAAGCCCACGTTCACATTGGGCCCATTTGGCATGCGATTTGACATGTCGCGGGTTCAAGCCCACGTTCACATTGGGCCCATTTGGCATGCGATTTGACATGTTGCGGGTTCAAGCCCACGTTCACATTGGGCGTATTTGGCATGCGATTTGACATGTCGCGGGTTCAAGCCCACGTTCACATTGGGCGTATTTGGCATGCGATTTGACATGTCGCGGGTTCAAGCCCACGTTCACATTGGGCGTATTTGGCATGCGATTTGACATGTCGCGGGTTCAGGCCCACGTTCACATTAGGCGTATTTGGCATGCGATTTGACATGTCGCGGGTTCAAGCCCACGTTCACATTGGGCCCATTTGGCATGCGATTTGACATGTCGCGGGTTCAAGCCCACGTTCACATTGGGCGTATTTGGCATGCGATTTGACATGTCGCGGGTTCAGGCCCACGTTCACATTAGGCGTATTTGGCATGCGATTTGACATGTCGCGGGTTCAAGCCCACGTTCACATTGGGCCCATTTGGCATGCGATTTGACATGTCGCGGGTTCAAGCCCACGTTCACATTGGGCCCATTTGGCATGCGATTTGACATGTCGCGGGTTGAAGCCCACATTCACATTGGGCCCATTTGGCATGCGATTTGACATGTCGCGGGTTCAAGCCCACGTTCACATTGGGCCCATTTGGCATGCGATTTGACATGTCGCGGGTTCAAGCCCACGTTCACATTGGGCCCATTTGGCATGCGATTTGACATGTTGCGGGTTCAAGCCCACGTTCACATTGGGCGTATTTGGCATGCGATTTGACATGTCGCGGGTTCAAGCCCACGTTCACATTGGGCGTATTTGGCATGCGATTTGACATGTCGCGGGTTCAAGCCCACGTTCACATTGGGCCCATTTGGCATGCGATTTGACATGTCGCGGGTTCAAGCCCACGTTCACATTGGGCGTATTTGGCATGCGATTTGACATGTCGCGGGTTCAAGCCCACGTTCACATTGGGCGGATTTGGCATGCGATTTGACATGTCGCGGGTTCAAGCCCACGTTCACATTGGGCGTATTTGGCATGCGATTTGACATGTCGCGGGTTCAAGCCCACGTTCACATTGGGCCCATTTGGCATGCGATTTGACATGTCGCGGGTTCAAGCCCACGTTCACATTGGGCGTATTTGGCATGCGATTTGACATGTCGCGGGTTCAAGCCCACGTTCACATTGGGCGTATTTGGCATGCGATTTGACATGTCGCGGGTTCAAGCCCACGTTCACATTGGGCCCATTTGGCATGCGATTTGACATGTCGCGGGTTCAAGCGCACGTTCACATTGGGCCCATTTGGCATGCGATTTGACATGTCGCGGGTTCAGGCCCACGTTCACATTGGGCCCATTTGGCATGCGATTTGACATGTCGCGGGTTCAAGCCCACGTTCACATTGGGCGTATTTGGCATGCGATTTGACATGTCGCGGGTTCAAGCCCACGTTCACATTGGGCGTATTTGGCATGCGATTTGACATGTCGCGGGTTCAAGCCCACGTTCACATTGGGCCCATTTGGCATGCGATTTGCGTATTTGGCATGCGATTTGACATGTCGCGGGTTCAGGCCCACGTTCACATTGGGCCCATTTGGCATGCGATTTGACATGTCGCGGGTTCAGGCCCACGTTCACATTAGGCGTATTTGGCATGCGATTTGACATGTCGCGGGTTCAGGCCCACGTTCACATTGGGCCCATTTGGCATGCGATTTGACATGTCGCGGGTTCAGGCCCACGTTCACATTGGGCCCATTTGGCATGCGATTTGACATGTCGCGGGTTCAAGCCCACGTTCACATTGGGCGTATTTGGCATGCGATTTGACATGTCGCGGGTTCAAGCCCACGTTCACATTGGGCGTATTTGGCATGCGATTTGACATGTCGCGGGTTCAAGCCCACGTTCACATTGGGCCCATTTGGCATGCGATTTGACATGTTGCGGGTTCAAGCCCACGTTCACATTGGGCGTATTTGGCATGCGATTTGACATGTCGCGGGTTCAAGCCCACGTTCACATTGGGCGTATTTGGCATGCGATTTGACATGTCGCGGGTTCAGGCCCACGTTCACATTGGGCGTATTTGGCATGCGATTTGACATGTCGCGGGTTCAAGCCCACGTTCACATTGGGCCCATTTGGCATGCGATTTGACATGTCGCGGGTTCAAGCCCACGTTCACATTGGGCGTATTTGGCATGCGATTTGACATGTCGCGGGTTCAGGCCCACGTTCACATTGGGCCCATTTGGCATGCGATTTGACATGTCGCGGGTTCAGGCCCACGTTCACATTGGGCCCATTTGGCATGCGATTTGACATGTCGCGGGTTCAAGCCCACGTTCACATTGGGCCCATTTGGCATGCGATTTGACATGTCGCGGGTTCAAGCCCACGTTCACATTGGGCGTATTTGGCATGCGATTTGACATGTCGCGGGTTCAGGCCCACGTTCACATTAGGCGTATTTGGCATGCGATTTGACATGTCGCGGGTTCAAGCCCACGTTCACATTAGGCGTATTTGGCATGCGATTTGACATGTCGCGGGTTCAAGCCCACGTTCACATTGGGCCCATTTGGCATGCGATTTGACATGTCGCGGGTTCAAGCCCACGTTCACATTGGGCCCATTTGGCATGCGATTTGACATGTCGCGGGTTCAAGCCCACGTTCACATTGGGCGTATTTGGCATGCGATTTGACATGTCGCGGGTTCAAGCCCACGTTCACATTGGGCCCATTTGGCATGCGATTTGACATGTCGCGGGTTCAAGCCCACGTTCACATTGGGCCCATTTGGCATGCGATTTGACATGTCGCGGGTTCAAGCCCACGTTCACATTGGGCGTATTTGGCATGCGATTTGACATGTCGCGGGTTCAAGCCCACGTTCACATTGGGCGTATTTGGCATGCGATTTGACATGTCGCGGGTTCAAGCCCACGTTCACATTGGGCCCATTTGGCATGCGATTTGACATGTTGCGGGTTCAAGCCCACGTTCACATTGGGCGTATTTGGCATGCGATTTGACATGTCGCGGGTTCAGGCCCACGTTCACATTGGGCGTATTTGGCATGCGATTTGACATGTCGCGGGTTCAGGCCCACGTTCACATTGGGCCCATTTGGCATGCGATTTGACATGTCGCGGGTTCAAGCCCACGTTCACATTGGGCCCATTTGGCATGCGATTTGACATGTCGCGGGTTCAAGCCCACGTTCACATTGGGCGTATTTGGCATGCGATTTGACATGTCGCGGGTTCAGGCCCACGTTCACATTAGGCGTATTTGGCATGCGATTTGACATGTTGCGGGTTCAAGCCCACGTTCACATTGGGCCCATTTGGCATGCGATTTGACATGTCGCGGGTTCAAGCCCACGTTCACATTGGGCCCATTTGGCATGCGATTTGACATGTTGCGGGTTCAAGCCCACGTTCACATTGGGCGTATTTGGCATGCGATTTGACATGTCGCGGGTTGAAGCCCACATTCACATTGGGCCCATTTGGCATGCGATTTGACATGTCGCGGGTTCAAGCCCACGTTCACATTGGGCCCATTTGGCATGCGATTTGACATGTCGCGGGTTCAAGCCCACGTTCACATTGGGCCCATTTGGCATGCGATTTGACATGTTGCGGGTTCAAGCCCACGTTCACATTGGGCGTATTTGGCATGCGATTTGACATGTCGCGGGTTCAAGCCCACGTTCACATTAGGCCCATTTGGCATGCGATTTGACATGTCGCGGGTTGAAGCCCACGTTCACATTGGGCGTATTTGGCATGCGATTTGACATGTCGCGGGTTCAAGCCCACGTTCACATTGGGCGTATTTGGCATGCGATTTGACATGTCGCGGGTTCAAGCCCACGTTCACATTGGGCGTATTTGGCATGCGATTTGACATGTCGCGGGTTCAGGCCCACGTTCACATTGGGCACATTTGGCATGCGATTTGACATGTCGCGGGTTCAAGCCCACGTTCACATTGGGCCCATTTGGCATGCGATTTGACATGTCGCGGGTTGAAGCCCACATTCACATTGGGCCCATTTGGCATGCGATTTGACATGTCGCGGGTTCAAGCCCACGTTCACATTGGGCCCATTTGGCATGCGATTTGACATGTCGCGGGTTCAAGCCCACGTTCACATTGGGCCCATTTGGCATGCGATTTGACATGTTGCGGGTTCAAGCCCACGTTCACATTGGGCGTATTTGGCATGCGATTTGACATGTCGCGGGTTCAAGCCCACGTTCACATTGGGCGTATTTGGCATGCGATTTGACATGTCGCGGGTTCAAGCCCACGTTCACATTAGGCCCATTTGGCATGCGATTTGACATGTCGCGGGTTGAAGCCCACGTTCACATTGGGCGTATTTGGCATGCGATTTGACATGTCGCGGGTTCAAGCCCACGTTCACATTGGGCCCATTTGGCATGCGATTTGACATGTCGCGGGTTGAAGCCCACGTTCACATTGGGCGTATTTGGCATGCGATTTGACATGTCGCGGGTTAAAGCCCACGTTCACATTGGGCGTATTTGGCATGCGATTTGACATGTCGCGGGTTCAAGCCCACGTTCACATTGGGCGTATTTGGCATGCGATTTGACATGTCGCGGGTTCAAGCCCACGTTCACATTGGGCCTATTTGGCATGCGATTTGACATGTCGCGGGTTCAAGCCCACGTTCACATTGGGCCCATTTGGCATGCGATTTGACATGTCGCGGGTTCAAGCCCACGTTCACATTGGGCGTATTTGGCATGCGATTTGACATGTCGCGGGTTCAAGCCCACGTTCACATTGGGCCCATTTGGCATGCGATTTGACATGTCGCGGGTTCAAGCCCACGTTCACATTGGGCCCATTTGGCATGCGATTTGACATGTCGCGGGTTGAAGCCCACGTTCACATTGGGCCCATTTGGCATGCGATTTGACATGTCGCGGGTTCAAGCCCACGTTCACATTGGGCCCATTTGGCATGCGATTTGACATGTCGCGGGTTCAAGCCCACGTTCACATTGGGCCCATTTGGCATGCGATTTGACATGTCGCGGGTTCAAGCCCACGTTCACATTGGGCGTATTTGGCATGCGATTTGACATGTCGCGGGTTCAGGCCCACGTTCACATTGGGCCCATTTGGCATGCGATTTGACATGTCGCGGGTTCAAGCCCACGTTCACATTGGGCGTATTTGGCATGCGATTTGACATGTCGCGGGTTCAAGCCCACGTTCACATTGGGCGTATTTGGCATGCGATTTGACATGTCGCGGGTTCAAGCCCACGTTCACATTGGGCCCATTTGGCATGCGATTTGACATGTTGCGGGTTCAAGCCCACGTTCACATTGGGCGTATTTGGCATGCGATTTGACATGTCGCGGGTTCAGGCCCACGTTCACATTGGGCGTATTTGGCATGCGATTTGACATGTCGCGGGTTCAAGCCCACGTTCACATTGGGCCCATTTGGCATGCGATTTGACATGTCGCGGGTTCAAGCCCACGTTCACATTGGGCGTATTTGGCATGCGATTTGACATGTCGCGGGTTCAGGCCCACGTTCACATTGGGCCCATTTGGCATGCGATTTGACATGTCGCGGGTTCAGGCCCACGTTCACATTGGGCCCATTTGGCATGCGATTTGACATGTCGCGGGTTCAAGCCCACGTTCACATTGGGCCCATTTGGCATGCGATTTGACATGTCGCGGGTTCAGGCCCACGTTCACATTGGGCCCATTTGGCATGCGATTTGACATGTCGCGGGTTCAAGCCCACGTTCACATTGGGCGTATTTGGCATGCGATTTGACATGTCGCGGGTTCAAGCCCACGTTCACATTGGGCGTATTTGGCATGCGATTTGACATGTCGCGGGTTCAAGCCCACGTTCACATTGGGCGTATTTGGCATGCGATTTGACATGTCGCGGGTTCAAGCCCACGTTCACATTGGGCCCATTTGGCATGCGATTTGACATGTCGCGGGTTCAAGCCCACGTTCACATTGGGCGTATTTGGCATGCGATTTGACATGTCGCGGGTTCAGGCCCACGTTCACATTGGGCCCATTTGGCATGCGATTTGACATGTCGCGGGTTCAGGCCCACGTTCACATTGGGCCCATTTGGCATGCGATTTGACATGTCGCGGGTTCAAGCCCACGTTCACATTGGGCCCATTTGGCATGCGATTTGACATGTCGCGGGTTCAAGCCCACGTTCACATTGGGCGTATTTGGCATGCGATTTGACATGTCGCGGGTTCAGGCCCACGTTCACATTAGGCGTATTTGGCATGCGATTTGACATGTCGCGGGTTCAAGCCCACGTTCACATTGGGCCCATTTGGCATGCGATTTGACATGTCGCGGGTTCAAGCCCACGTTCACATTGGGCGTATTTGGCATGCGATTTGACATGTCGCGGGTTCAAGCCCACGTTCACATTGGGCGTATTTGGCATGCGATTTGACATGTCGCGGGTTCAAGCCCACGTTCACATTGGGCCCATTTGGCATGCGATTTGACATGTCGCGGGTTCAAGCCCACGTTCACATTGGGCCCATTTGGCATGCGATTTGACATGTCGCGGGTTGAAGCCCACGTTCACATTGGGCCCATTTGGCATGCGATTTGACATGTCGCGGGTTCAAGCCCACGTTCACATTGGGCCCATTTGGCATGCGATTTGACATGTCGCGGGTTCAAGCCCACGTTCACATTGGGCCCATTTGGCATGCGATTTGACATGTCGCGGGTTCAAGCCCACGTTCACATTGGGCGTATTTGGCATGCGATTTGACATGTCGCGGGTTCAGGCCCACGTTCACATTGGGCCCATTTGGCATGCGATTTGACATGTCGCGGGTTCAAGCCCACGTTCACATTGGGCGTATTTGGCATGCGATTTGACATGTCGCGGGTTCAAGCCCACGTTCACATTGGGCGTATTTGGCATGCGATTTGACATGTCGCGGGTTCAAGCCCACGTTCACATTGGGCGTATTTGGCATGCGATTTGACATGTCGCGGGTTCAAGCCCACGTTCACATTGGGCCCATTTGGCATGCGATTTGACATGTCGCGGGTTCAAGCCCACGTTCACATTGGGCGTATTTGGCATGCGATTTGACATGTCGCGGGTTCAGGCCCACGTTCACATTGGGCCCATTTGGCATGCGATTTGACATGTCGCGGGTTCAAGCCCACGTTCACATTGGGCCCATTTGGCATGCGATTTGACATGTCGCGGGTTCAGGCCCACGTTCACATTGGGCCCATTTGGCATGCGATTTGACATGTCGCGGGTTCAAGCCCACGTTCACATTGGGCGTATTTGGCATGCGATTTGACATGTCGCGGGTTCAAGCCCACGTTCACATTGGGCGTATTTGGCATGCGATTTGACATGTCGCGGGTTCAAGCCCACGTTCACATTGGGCCCATTTGGCATGCGATTTGACATGTCGCGGGTTCAAGCCCACGTTCACATTGGGCCTATTTGGCATGCGATTTGACATGTCGCGGGTTCAAGCCCACGTTCACATTGGGCCCATTTGGCATGCGATTTGACATGTCGCGGGTTCAGGCCCACGTTCACATTGGGCCCATTTGGCATGCGATTTGACATGTCGCGGGTTCAAGCCCACGTTCACATTGGGCGTATTTGGCATGCGATTTGACATGTCGCGGGTTCAGGCCCACGTTCACATTGGGCGTATTTGGCATGCGATTTGACATGTCGCGGGTTCAAGCCCACGTTCACATTGGGCCCATTTGGCATGCGATTTGACATGTCGCGGGTTCAAGCCCACGTTCACATTGGGCGTATTTGGCATGCGATTTGACATGTCGCGGGTTCAGGCCCACGTTCACATTGGGCCCATTTGGCATGCGATTTGACATGTCGCGGGTTCAGGCCCACGTTCACATTGGGCCCATTTGGCATGCGATTTGACATGTCGCGGGTTCAAGCCCACGTTCACATTGGGCCCATTTGGCATGCGATTTGACATGTCGCGGGTTCAAGCCCACGTTCACATTGGGCGTATTTGGCATGCGATTTGACATGTCGCGGGTTCAGGCCCACGTTCACATTAGGCGTATTTGGCATGCGATTTGACATGTCGCGGGTTCAAGCCCACGTTCACATTGGGCCCATTTGGCATGCGATTTGACATGTCGCGGGTTCAAGCCCACGTTCACATTGGGCCCATTTGGCATGCGATTTGACATGTCGCGGGTTCAAGCCCACGTTCACATTGGGCGTATTTGGCATGCGATTTGACATGTCGCGGGTTCAAGCCCACGTTCACATTGGGCGTATTTGGCATGCGATTTGACATGTCGCGGGTTCAAGCCCACGTTCACATTGGGCCCATTTGGCATGCGATTTGACATGTCGCGGGTTCAAGCCCACGTTCACATTGGGCCCATTTGGCATGCGATTTGACATGTCGCGGGTTCAAGCCCACGTTCACATTGGGCGTATTTGGCATGCGATTTGACATGTCGCGGGTTCAAGCCCACGTTCACATTGGGCCCATTTGGCATGCGATTTGACATGTCGCGGGTTCAGGCCCACGTTCACATTGGGCCCATTTGGCATGCGATTTGACATGTCGCGGGTTGAAGCCCACGTTCACATTGGGCCCATTTGGCATGCGATTTGACATGTCGCGGGTTGAAGCCCACGTTCACATTGGGCGTATTTGGCATGCGATTTGACATGTCGCGGGTTCAAGCCCACGTTCACATTGGGCCCATTTGGCATGCGATTTGACATGTCGCGGGTTGAAGCCCACATTCACATTGGGCCCATTTGGCATGCGATTTGACATGTCGCGGGTTCAAGCCCACGTTCACATTGGGCGTATTTGGCATGCGATTTGACATGTCGCGGGTTCAAGCCCACGTTCACATTGGGCCCATTTGGCATGCGATTTGACATGTCGCGGGTTCAAGCCCACGTTCACATTGGGCCCATTTGGCATGCGATTTGACATGTCGCGGGTTCAAGCCCACGTTCACATTGGGCGTATTTGGCATGGAATTTGACATGTCGCGGGTTCAGGCCCACGTTCACATTGGGCCCATTTGGCATGCGATTTGACATGTCGCGGGTTCAGGCCCACGTTCACATTGGGCCCATTTGGCATGCGATTTGACATGTCGCGGGTTCAAGCCCACGTTCACATTGGGCGTATTTGGCATGCGATTTGACATGTCGCGGGTTCAAGCCCACGTTCACATTGGGCGTATTTGGCATGCGATTTGACATGTCGCGGGTTCAGGCCCACGTTCACATTGGGCCCATTTGGCATGCGATTTGACATGTCGCGGGTTCAGGCCCACGTTCACATTGGGCCCATTTGGCATGCGATTTGACATGTCGCGGGTTCAAGCCCACGTTCACATTGGGCCCATTTGGCATGCGATTTGACATGTCGCGGGTTCAAGCCCACGTTCACATTGGGCGTATTTGGCATGCGATTTGACATGTCGCGGGTTCAGGCCCACGTTCACATTAGGCGTATTTGGCATGCGATTTGACATGTCGCGGGTTCAAGCCCACGTTCACATTGGGCCCATTTGGCATGCGATTTGACATGTCGCGGGTTCAAGCCCACGTTCACATTGGGCCCATTTGGCATGCGATTTGACATGTCGCGGGTTGAAGCCCACGTTCACATTGGGCCCATTTGGCATGCGATTTGACATGTCGCGGGTTCAGGCCCACGTTCACATTGGGCCCATTTGGCATGCGATTTGACATGTCGCGGGTTCAAGCCCACATTCACATTGGGCCCATTTGGCATGCGATTTGACATGTCGCGGGTTCAAGCCCACGTTCACATTAGGCGTATTTGGCATGCGATTTGACATGTCGCGGGTTCAAGCCCACGTTCACATTGGGCCCATTTGGCATGCGATTTGACATGTCGCGGGTTCAAGCCCACGTTCACATTGGGCCCATTTGGCATGCGATTTGACATGTCGCGGGTTCAAGCCCACGTTCACATTGGGCGTATTTGGCATGCGATTTGACATGTCGCGGGTTCAAGCCCACGTTCACATTGGGCCCATTTGGCATGCGATTTGACATGTCGCGGGTTCAAGCCCACGTTCACATTGGGCGTATTTGGCATGCGATTTGACATGTCGCGGGTTCAAGCCCACGTTCACATTGGGCACATTTGGCATGCGATTTGACATGTCGCGGGTTCAAGCCCACGTTCACATTGGGCCCATTTGGCATGCGATTTGACATGTCGCGGGTTCAGGCCCACGTTCACATTGGGCCCATTTGGCATGCGATTTGACATGTCGCGGGTTCAAGCCCACGTTCACATTGGGCACATTTGGCATGCGATTTGACATGTCGCGGGTTCAAGCCCACGTTCACATTGGGCGTATTTGGCATGCGATTTGACATGTCGCGGGTTCAAGCCCACGTTCACATTGGGCCCATTTGGCATGCGATTTGACATGTCGCGGGTTCAAGCCCACGTTCACATTGGGCGTATTTGGCATGCGATTTGACATGTCGCGGGTTCAAGACCACGTTCACATTGGGCCCATTTGGCATGCGATTTGACATGTCGCGGGTTCAAGCCCACGTTCACATTGGGCACATTTGGCATGCGATTTGACATGTCGCGGGCCACAGTGAACGGAGTGAGCAGATGACAGGTCTGTGTCCAGTCTGCATATGTAAAGCAGACACAGACACAGCCCAATCTACTCTACCTCTGATCCAATCTGATGGAAGGAGACGGATCCACTTCTGTTTTTTTTTTTAGCAAATCGGATTGGAGGTAGGCAGGTATAAATGGACAAAGGTCTGTTTACATCTGCCACTCCATAGTGGTGAATGGTGGGTCCGATTGGGTCGGACCGATCGCGTGAAAGGAGCCTAAGGCTGCTTTTACACTGATGGTCTGCGGTCTACCCACACCGTGGATGCTGCCCAGTGTACTTGTGGTTTTCCCGCCGGTTGGCTGCACTTTGCCATAGACGTCTATTACAGGGCTCGACAAATCCCGGGCGCCAGGTCGCCATGGCGACTAGAAATAGGGTCCTGGCGACTTGGCTTGGAAGGGGGGCAAAAAAAAAAATATATATATTTTTTTTTGTGAGCTGGCACCATCTGGTGGTGAGCCATTGGTATTACAAGTTATTACCACCAGATGTGTAAGCTGGCGCCATCTGGTGGTGGCCGTTGGTATTACAAGTTAAGCATTTCAAGTTAAACAGCAATTCTAATGTAATTTTTCACTATTTTCACTGCCATCTTCTTCCCTCTAATTAGAACCCCCAAACATTGTTTATATTTTTTATCCTAACACCCTAGAGAATAAAATGGCGATCATTGCAATACTTTCTGTCACGCAGTATTTGCGCAGCGGTCTTACAAGCGCACTTTTTTGGGAAAAAATTACATTTTTTTTAATTAAAAAATAAGACAACAGTAAAGTTATCCCCATTTTTTTTTAATATTATGAAAGATAATGTTACGCCGAGTAAATTCATACCCAACATGTCACGCTTCAAAATTATGTCCGCTCGTGGAATGGCGACAAACTTTTACCCTTTAAAATCTCCATAGGCGACGTTTAAAAAATTCTACAGGTTGCATGTTTTGAGTTACAGAGGAGTTCTAGAGCTAGAATTATTGCTCTCACTCTACCAATCGCGGCGATACCTCACATGTGTGGTTTGAACACCGTTTACATATGCGGGCGCTACTCACGTATGTGTTCACTTCTGCGCGCAAGCTCGGCGGGACGGGGCGCGTTTTCTGGCTCCTAACTTTTTTAGCTGGCTCCTAGATTCCAAGCAAATTTGTCAAACCCTGGTCTATTATATTCTGCAGGTGTGGTGCACTTTCTGAAATTCCGCTTGCATCCTCTACCGCCGGCTTCATTCACAAAACTGATGCTCTGGTGTAGCAGGTTGGCAACCTGCAATATGGGCTTGTCAACCAGCCATTCCAGAGCAGGTCCACATCAGAGGGCTCCGCGGCCCACATGTGTCCCCCGGGCCACTGGTTGGGCACCACTGCCTAAGGGTCCTTTCACACGTGGGGAACGTTTTTTAGATCAGTTTTTTATCATCAGTTGATCCGTTTTTTCATCCGTTTTTCATCCGTTTTACATTCGTTTTTCATCAGTTGTCATCCGTTTTTTCATCCGTTTTTTCATCTGTTTTTTTTTTGTTAGAACTTTATTTTTATTACATATTTTGATGAAAAACGGATGTTAGCGGATCGGATGTTAAACGGATCGTCCGCTAACATCCGTTTTTCGTCCGTTCCGTTTTTTTGACAGAAGAAAAATAGGGTTTTCTTCCGTTTAAAAATACGGAGCTTAACGGAGACGGATGTTAACGGACGTTAGCGGATGCTCATCCGCTAACGTACGCTATCCCATTGGAAAGCATTGCAGTCCGTAAACGGACGTATGAAAAAACGGACGAACGGTCCGCACGTGTGAAAGGACCCTTAATGCATTGAATTGCTGCCATGTGATTGGCTGATTAGCGATTTGTGTTACAGGTGTGTACCTAATAAAATGGCTGGTGAGTGTATATGTAAATATATTTCTCTTCCGTTCATAGACGGACACAGCCTTCATTGACATTAAGGGGGGTGCTGCTGTGTGCTGCTGTGTTCTATGGGGTAATTTTTACCTCAGACGGCGGCCATCTTGGAAATCTCCTTGGTAACGCTGTTATTCTTCCCTGAGGTGACAGACACCGCACAGCCAGTGCTGCTGTGTGCTGCTGTGTTCTATGAGGTAATTTTTACCTCAGACGGCGGCCATCTTGGAAATCTCCTTGGTAACGCTGTGATTCTTCCCTGAGGTGACAGACACAGCACAGCCTCTGGTCTCTTGTAAACAGACACATCACAGCCAGCACATCAGAGCACCCCCCTTAATGTCAATGAAGGCTGTGTCCGTCTATGAACTCAGAGAAATGGATTTTACGGTAAGTACAAAGATCCTATTTTTTTATAATAAAAAAATATACACATACCTCCCAGCGTTTTGAGATGGGAATGAGGGACACCCACCAGCAAATGTATGTAGGCATGGGACACGCCTCCTGTCACACCCCCTTAAAGGAGAATAATCCCCCAAAAAAGGGTAATTAAATCCACAAGAGCTTTTTTTTACCACTACTATTCCTTTATATTGACTTTTAAAAATGTACAAATGCAGCAATTTAGAATTCAGAAGAAAGGTTTAGCACTAGAAAACACTTTTTGAAAGATAAAAAGTGCATTTTTATATACAACTATATGGATCGGACCAAAATGAGGGACAAATGAGGGAGAAAGAGGGACAGATGGACTTTGCTCCAAATCAGGGACAGTCCCTCCAAATCAGGGACAGTCCCTCCAAATCAGGGACAGTTGGGAGCTATGTATACATATGCAAACCAATATACTCTATATACCGTATTTATCGGCATATACCGCTCACTTTTTTGCCCTGAAAATCAGGGCAAAATCGTGGGTGCGCGGTATACGTCGATACCCGCTTTCCCGCGCCGAGTTCGAATACTGCGCCGACATATACCGAGCGCAGTACACTCGTTTATTGTCGGGCAGTCTTGGGTCCTCTTGCGCTTGACGTCAGCGTGAGAGTAGCCGAGCCTGCCCAACAATACACGAGTGTACTGCGCTCTGTATATGTCGGCGCAGTATTCAAACTCGGCGCGGGAAACTAGCGGGGAGGACGCCGCAGAAGGACGCCGGACCCGACGAAGAGGACGCCGGACCCAACGAGGCCGCCGATGGACGCCGCGCAAGACACCAAAACTGTAAGTACAAAAAAACATTTTTCCACCGGAATTCGGGGCAACTTTAGGGGTGCGCGCTATACGCGGGAGCGCGCTATACCCCGATAAATACGGTACATATTCACTTTGAAATTCACAAAGGAGGAAGAATTATGAAACAATTCCTCATTTAACATTCGCGGAAGGTCCAGTTTGTTGAGCATTTCCAGCCAGAAATGTTCGGATATTTATCAGTTGGCAGCATTAAATTGATGTATTGCCTGTAGAGATTGCCAGACAGGATACAGTTACCGTCTCTATGGGCTCCGAGTTATTCTGATCTGAGTTATGATCGCCGTATATCTGTTTTATGAAGTCATTTTCTACATTTAGACCTTCATGTGATATCTCCATCTGATCCGTCCTCCCAGGACACCGATCAATACAATAGACACAAGGAGATAGGGAAGAGGAAACGGACCCCTCCGGCACACGAGGCAACTGTCAGTCCAGTTTTAAGTCAAATGTGACCGCGTTTCTACTAGATATCGCATATTATCTGGTGAAGACGTAATTCCAGCCGACTCAAGAGAAAACCTGGCTACTGAAAATTCCCTCTGGCATCCATCCAGATCGCCCATGCGATAGGAGCGGATCGGGAGTGGGTACCTATCAAAACTAGGTACCCCGGCCCCCCAAAAAAGTTTCCATTCGTTTCAGAGGAGGGGGAGGGAGAGGAGCAGCAAAACTTCCTTTTTTAAGTTTTTAACTGAAGTTCCTTTTAACATTCTCCTATCTGAGATCTGCCGGGATTGAGAGCCAACAGCCACGCAATGTGTCGGTTTCCGGCTCTCAATCCCCAACAGTGGCGGCTGGTGTTTTCTTTTTGGGGGGCGGCAAACAACCACCCCCTGGGTGGCCCGCAGTGCGGCATTCCCCCCCTGGGTGGCCGGCGCCGTGGCACTATACCCCCCCCCACCCCATTGGGCGGGTGGCAGCTCAGCACTACCCCCTCCCTGTCTGCCGGTCGGTCCGGCACTTACCCCATCTAGGTGGCGGGTGGTGGATTGCAGGCAGAGGCTCCGTTGTCCTCAGCGTGGCGAGTGGGGAGCGGTGGGCTGCGGGCTGTGAGCAGCGGCTTCAGTGTCCTTTCCTCCGTGGCTTCTACCGTTCATGTCCTCTCTCCTCTACCTTCTCCTCGGCATCCAATAGGATCGTCTGACGTTTTGGCCACTTGGAAACGGGTCTCAGACCCGGTTCCTGATTGTCAGGGATGAGATTTATAGCCAGATTCAAGTAGAGCTGCCTAACGTTAGGCAGGCATAGTGTATCTCATATACGCTACGCCGCCGTAAGTCAGAGAGGCAAGTGCTGTATTCACAAAGCACTTGCGTCCTAAGTTATGGCGGTGTAGCGTAAATGTGCCGGCGTAAGCGCGCCTAATTCAAATTGTGAAGAGGTGGGCGTGTTTTATGTAAATAAAGCATGACCCCACGTAAATGACGTTTTTAACGAACGGCGCAGGCGCCGTCCGTGGACGTATCCCAGTGCACATGCTCCAAATTACGCCACAAAGACTCATTGGTTTAGACGTGAACGTAAATTACGCCCAGCCCCATTCACGGACGACTTACGCAAACGACGTAAAAATTTAAAAATTCAACGCGGGACCGGTGTGACGAGATCCTTCCTCGCCCAGGTCCTGCTCTCCCGACACTCCTCTGATACCAGTGAGTCCGCTTGCAGATTGCAACGTCTGATGGTCCAGTCATCCAAGGTTCCGGGATCCGAATTACAGCTATGTGCCATTCGGACCCATTAAGAACAAACACCAGGCAGGCTGTATGTAAGTTCCAACAGGACTCTTTATTTCAAGTACACAGCACACTTTTATACAGAATTTTGGAACATCCCACTCCCAACAACCGCTTTCCTATTGGTCAATTGTAAAGTATATCCAGTCTTCACTCAGGTCCCCCTTGACCATGCAAATGAGGACTTGAAATTGTCAACAGGGATTGGTCCAATAGCTTGGATAGAAAGACTTGTGTATTGAGACAGAAGCCCCAGGGGGTAATCAATGTACACAATAACCTGGTTCCAGCTAGACGGCCTGACTCCGACACCCGCTCTTAACCTGCAGAACACAATAAAAGGTATTTCGCAAGCTGGTTCCACTTAGCATTTCAAAAGCCTTGCATTGAATGTCCCTCTCCTGTGTAACATATGTCAAGTAGAAACACTTTAATATCTCAAGGTCCATGACATTACTTCCCCTGGGAACCAGTCCAACAGCCGCAGTGGGACCCAAACGGGTCAACTCGAGGATGTTGGAAAAGTAGTCTTAAAGTTCCAGGACTGTGCTGGGATGACCCATCTGCCTTCCTGTTTTGAGGTCCTGGCCCATAATCGGACGGCAAGAGGCTCACATTCAGTCCTCTCCAAAAGCCCCTGTCCCGGCTAGGTCTGTCACACATCTCCCCCTTTGGCAGGAGACTAACACTGGGAGAGACCCCAATTTCGGTACCCACCCAGTACCCCAGATACCTTGTCCCAAAGAGAGCATTACTCACCCAGCCAATCTCTGCCTCTCTCAGAGAACACGCCTGCCGCTGGGGAGAGGCCTGGACTGGCCCTTCTCCCTGGAGTCCTTTCAGCCGCTGGAGAGAAGACAGGGTGGCTGGGCTCAGTTCATCATGCCATTGGGAATCTGGGCCAACTGGCCACCATTCCTGGGGTATACCAGTGGAGACTGCAGTCCCATCCACTGATGCTAGGTAAAAATCCCCCGGTGCTTGCAAAGCAAAGCCGACATCCTCCTGTCTCAGTGCCGCACCATTTTCTGGGGTTGTGTCTGTGGAGATCGGAGTCCCATCCACTACCACAGGAACCCCCTCTTCTGTTAGTTGAGAGCAGAGGCCCGGGGCACTCTGCTCTGTTGCCAGCTCTTCCGCTGGGTTGCTGTGAGTGGGGACCACAGTCCCATCCACCGATATCCGCTCAAGCTGTAGTTGTGTGCAGCAGCCAGTAGCATCCTGCCCTGCTGCCAGTGATTCAGCTGGGAGTAACAGCTTTACTACCTCAGCTTGTTGCTGGGGAGGGGGGCCAACCGCCCCGGCTCCCTGGAACTCCACAGTTGGTCCCAGTGCTGGGCAGAGATGGCTAGCATTCTGCCCTGTTGCCAGCACTTCTGCTGGGGGTGCATAATCCATAACATCCTCTGAACAGTCCATACATTCTGTAATCTGTGGCTGGGGAGTGATTGCCATCTTCTCACCCTGAGCCTCCGGAACTGCCACGGGGGTGGGGCAGAGGTCTTGATCCCTCTGTCCTGTGACCAGCGCTTCAGCTGGGGAAGTTCCTTGTAACTCCACAAATACTGCCCTTGGTGCTGGGCAGAGCACAGTGAAGTTTGGCCCTGATACCAGCTCTTCTGCTGGAGGCTCCCCAGGTTGTTCTTCCTCAGCAGAAAAGTCTATCAAATCCCCTGTCTCTACAACTGGTGTCTGGGGATAGAGGTTCACCATCTCCTGTCCATGGAACCCAGAAGATGCTATGGGTACTGAGCAGAGGTTAGCAGAGCTCGGCCGTGCGGTCAGCACTTCAGCTTTGGGAATGGCAAGCTCCCGATTTTCCACTGCTGATTCATCAGCCAGGATTTCATCACTGTCAGCTGATATTTCCTCATAGTCCCAGGTAAAGGGAACCTCACCCTGCTGCTGAGCGGAGTCTAGCAGCTGTTTGTAGGTGATTTCCAGTTCCCATTCCTGAGCGGCCAGGAATTCCAAATCTTCCTGTAACCAGTGCACTTCCGGGACATTCAGTCTTCGCTCTCTGTGCTCCATTATTTCCTCCCAACGCCACTCCCGATCGCTCCCAAAGTTGGGATCCCTGGACATCCTCCAATACAACAATCCCAGGCCATCATAGTCAAAGCCTTCCGTGGGGCTGTCATCCGCTGACCACGGGCACTCTTGGACTACATACCACCGGAGGGCTCTGTAGCTCTCGTCCAACCGCATCTCTTCCCGGATCAGCCTGCTTAACTCTGCTGTCCACTCCTGCTTTGGTTGTTCCCCCAATAACAGCATCCGTACTTCATACTGTGACCAGTACCTTACATGGATGGAGGGGAGAGCTTTTCCCTGGTGTCGCTGCTCGCGGGCTAGCGCTTCTTTCCAGAGTTCGCAGCGGATCGAATCAGACCATCCAAGCAGGACCTCCTCTGATACTGGTCCTCTGCGCTGTATCTGCTTCTCTCGCAACCTCCTTCTGAATTCCTCTTCCATGGTTACTGATATCTGTACCTCTCCTCTTCTTTCATTTGGTGCTGCTTCTTTAGGTGTTGTCACCGATCGCCGTATTTCTGCAATTCTCAGCTCCTGTTGCCGCTCTCGTTCTCTCTGTTGTCGCTCTCGTTCTCTCTCATCCTGCCGCTGGAGGTCTCTAATGGTATTCTGTATGGCGGTCTCTGATGGGTTCGCACCATATAATGCCAACCGCTGTTGAACTCGCTGCTGGAACAAGTCTTCAACTGACCGGGGTCCTGCATCACCATCCCTCTGATCCATCTCGGCTAGCGCAATGATCAGGGTGGCCTTGTTCTTCCCACCGGTCCCTCCACGGCTCTCAAGCAAGTCTTTTAGCATGGTTCTCCTCCAGGCTGCATATCTGGTCATTCATGGTGGTGGTTTGGAGTTGTCCCAGTAACTGGAGAGCAAATCCCACCGCTGCCAACCAATGTGACGAGATCCTTCCTCGCCCAGGTCCTGCTCTCCCGACACTCCTCTGATACCAGTGAGTCCGCTTGCAGATTGCAACGTCTGATGGTCCAGTCATCCAAGGTTCCGGGATCCGAATTACAGCTATGTGCCATTCGGACCCATTAAGAACAAACACCAGGCAGGCTGTATGTAAGTTCCAACAGGACTCTTTATTTCAAGTACACAGCACACTTTTATACAGAATTTTGGAACATCCCACTCCCAACAACCGCTTTCCTATTGGTCAATTGTAAAGTATATCCAGTCTTCACTCAGGTCCCCCTTGACCATGCAAATGAGGACTTGAAATTGTCAACAGGGATTGGTCCAATAGCTTGGATAGAAAGACTTGTGTATTGAGACAGAAGCCCCAGGGGGTAATCAATGTACACAATAACCTGGTTCCAGCTAGACGGCCTGACTCCGACACCCGCTCTTAACCTGCAGAACACAATAAAAGGTATTTCGCAAGCTGGTTCCACTTAGCATTTCAAAAGCCTTGCATTGAATGTCCCTCTCCTGTGTAACATATGTCAAGTAGAAACACTTTAATATCTCAAGGTCCATGACAACCGGCATCCATACTTAACAGTGGCTGCGCCATCTTTTTGGTGGAATATCTTTACGCCTGAAAACGCCTTACGTTAACGGCGTATCTTTACTGTGACGGGCAAGCGTACCTTCGTGAATAGGCGTATCTCGCTGATTTACGCATTCTAGGCGTAAAACAGCGTACACGCCCCTAGTGGCCAGCGTAAATAGGCAGCTAAGATACGACGGAATGGAGGTCGTATCTTAGCTACATTTAAGCGTATCTCAATTTGAGAATACACTTAAATGTACGATGGCGCAGATTCAGAGTTACGACGGCGTATCTACTGATACGCCCATCGTAAGTTTCCTGAATCTGGCTATTAGTGTGAAAAAAGCGAATATTCATGTGTGACGTCATGTGTGACGATAGCGAATACCCACTCTGTCGGTGGTAAATGGTTTGTCTCATCCCTGTACCTGCAAGACAGCTTGTTCTTCTGAAAAACAACAGACTTACTGGGTGGACCACAGTGGCGGCTGGTGCTATATCTTTTTGGGGGGGGGAGGCGGCAAACAAATCCACTCACGGGTTTGGGTTGCTTATCAGTCGCACCCCAAACCCCCCCTGTTGATCGGTAAGTTGGATGGATCGCCCACACCCCTCTGTCGGTCGGTCACCAGCCCCACACTTGCCCCAACTAGGTCACGGGCAGCACTTCCTTTGGGTGGCAGGCGGTGGCTTCACCCCCAGCCTACTCCTCCTTGGCTTCACAGCGGTTTCCCCTGCGTCTCCTCCTCCTCTACCTCTCCTCCTCCAATATGAACACTTCTCCTCTCGGCCAATCGGGTCTCAGGACTCGCTTCCTGATTGTCCAGGAGTAGGATCAGGAAGACAATAGCAAAAATGAATTTGCTATTGTGACACAAGTAAGTGAGCTCGGGGCGCAGTGCTCTGCGCCCCAAGCCCACCCATTTTTAAGCCAATTAGAGCATCAGGCTCTAATCATGTGCTTTAAAAAAAAAAAAACATTGGAATCCATGCGTCCGGCGCCCCATATGTAGATTAGGGGGTCGGGCGCATGGATTAGGGGGGCGGTGCGTGGATCACCAGATGAAAATAGAAGAAAGAAAGTCTAAAAAAGAAAATGAATGCAACCATCAAACATAAGAATGGGTAAGCTGCAATATAATAAATGTTTGCTTTTGGGTTTAATACCGCTTTAAAATTGAACAAAAATAAAGTAAAAAATATAAGAACTGCAGTAATGGTCTGAGACCTCCAACCAGGATAAACAAAAATGATGTGACGTGCCCTTGTTCTTTTTATTTACTATTTTAACTGAGCCTCAAAAATGTCACCCTGACCATATGAGCTGCTGTTTGTTTAAAGTAATACTCCGCCAATTTATTTTTTTCCATCTTGATAGGAAGGAGTATGAACCTCCGGCAGGTTTTAATGCTTTGACATGTTGGGGAGACACAGAGCAGAGGTTTTCATTCTTCCACACTTCATCCACAAAAAAGAGCCTCGAACTTACCCTTATTAACCATGTGTCCTCTGGAAGATCTACCCCCCCCTCATCACCAGGCCATATTTTTGCGATACGGCACTGCATTACTTAAACTGACAATTGTGCGGTTGTGCGGCGCTGTACCCAAATAAAATTGATGTCCTTTTTTTCCCCACAGATAGAGCTTTCTTATGGTGGTATTTGATCACCTCTGCGCTTTTTATTTTTTTGCGCTATAAAAAAAAAACGTTCTGCTTTAAACATATCCAATAAATATTTTTTTTAAAATAATGGGCCAGATCCACAGTGAGAGTACGCCGGCGTATCTACTGATACGCCGGCGTACTTTCAAATTTCCCACGTCGTATCTTTTAGTTTGAATCCTCAAACCAAGATACGACGGCATCTGGGTTCGATCCGACAGGCGTACGCCTTTGTACGCCTTCGGATCTAAGATGCAATACTTCGGCTTCCGCTGGGTGGAGTTTGCGTCGTTTTCCGCCTCGGGTATGCTAATTAGCTATTTCCGACGATCCACGAACGTACGCGCAGCCGTCGCATTCTCTTACGCCGTCTCTAGTCGGCTTTTTCCAGCGTATAGTTAAAGCTGGTGTTTTGCGACGCATAGATAGACTTGCCATGTTAATTATGGCCGTCGTTCCCGCGACGAAATTTGATTATTTTTTTTACGTAAGTCGTCCGTGAATAGGGATGGACGTAATTCACGTCTAAGTTAAAAAAATTACGTTGTTGCGACGTCATTTAGCGCAATGCACGGCGGGAAATTTATGGACAGCGCATGCCTAGTTCATTCGGCGCGGGGACGCGCTTCATTTAAATGAAACACGCCCCCTACCCGCCGATTTGAATTACACGCAGAGAGATACACTACGCCGCCGTAACTTACGGTGCAAATTCTTTGTGGATTCAAAGAATTACAAAGTAAGTTACAGCGGCGTAGCGTATCTCCCATACGCTGCGCCCGTGCAGATCTCTGTGGATCTGCCCCCTAATTTCTTCATCAATTTAGCCCAATATGTATTCTGCTACATCGTTTTGGTAAAAAAAAATCCCAAGAAGCGTATATTGATTGGTTTGCATAAAAGTTATAGCGTCTACAAACTATGGAATATATTTATGAATTTTTTTATTTATAATTTTTTACTAGTAATGGCGGCGTTCAGCGACTTATAGTGGGACTGCGATATTGCCGCAGACAAATCGGACACTAACACTTTTTTGGGGACCAGTGACACTAATACAGTGATCAGAGCTAAAAATATGCACTATCACTGTACTAATGACACTGGCTGGGAAGGGGTTAACATCAGGGCCGGTCAAAGGGTTAACTGTGTGCCTAGCCTGTGTTTGTGTACTGTGGGGGAGGTGCTTTTGCTAGGGGAAGGCATTGATCCATGTCTCTGCTTTGCAGGAACACAGGATCCATGCCTTCCCTACTTACAGAACGGTGATCTGCCTTGTTTCATAAGCAGATCACTGTTCTGGCTCTCTGCCTAATGATCGTGAGTGTCGGCGGACATCGAGTCAACGGTACCCTCAGAACAGCTCCTGCTGTGTATAATTAGATCGGGAGCAGGTCGCCGGTGGCACGCATGCGTGTCCCAGATAGGGTTGCCACCTGTTCAGGATTCACCCGGACAGTCCGGGTTTTGAATTATGTGTCACCCGGACACATTATTCAGACCAGGCTGAGGCTCCCCAAGTAACTGAGATAGCCACACACAAATCTGTTGCCGCTTGGAAGCTGCAGGCACTGGGAGGCTGGGCATTGATGCCAGCAAGAGCATTTTGGCCACACCTACTGTTTGCCACCGCGTGCTATGCACGCCACATTACTACTTTCCTTGGGGCACCCAAAGGTGTCCCAGGGCTTTTATAATTCTATAGTGCATATTATGGAAAAAGATTTGCCCTGAGCCTCTAAAGTGTTTGGGTTTGGCTTGAAGAAAAGTTGCAACCCTGGTCCCAGACCCGGAAGTGCAGGATCACATACCAGGTCAAATTTAAAGCGGTTGTAAACCCTCAAGGGGTTTCACTAAGGTGAATAACCTTTTGTGCTGCAGCATCCCCCCTTTTTTTCTTACCTGAATCTGATCGTTCCAGCGATGGGGTCGTGCCCAGCAGCTCCAGCCGCTGTCTCGGGTCCTCATTGGATAGATAGCAGCCATTGGCTCCCGCTGCTGTCAATCAAATCCAGTGACACGGGAGCCGGGTCGGTGCCGAGTCCTGCTGTCTGTGTAAATGGACACAGCAGCAGGACTCGGGAGTGTGCCCACACGAGCAGGGCCGCCATCGGGGGGGTACAGGCAGTACACCTGTAACGGGCCCGGATGGCAACCCCCCTTTTTTATTTTTATTTCTTTTATTTTTTATATATATATATTATTATAAAAGGACCCAGAGGTCCCCAGGGCCCCGGATGGCAGCCCCCCTTTTTTTTATAAAAAAAATTATTTATTTTTTTAGATTATTTTATTTCTTTTTTTCTTTTTATTTCTTTTATATATATATATATATATATATATCTATATATATATATATATATATATATATATATATATATATATATATATATATATATATATATATATATTTTTTTTTTATTAAAGGGCTCAAAGGTCCCCAGGGCCCTGGATGAAAACTCCCCCTTTTTTTTTTTATAAATGTTTATTTTTTATTTTTATATATATATTTTTTTAATTAAAGGGCCCAGAGGTCTAGGATGGCAACCCCCCGTTTTTTGTAATTTCTTGTTATAAGAAAATAAATCATTTGTATATATATATATATATATATATATATATATATATATATATATATATATATATATATATATATATATATATATATATATACATATATATATATATATTATTTTAGGGCCCAGAGGTCCCCAGGGCCTCAGATGGCAACCCCTTTTTAAAAAAAAAATATATATATATTTTTTTTTTTTATTTCCTTTTTTCTTTTTATTAAAGGGCCCAGAGGTCCCCCCTTTTTTAATATTTTTCTTTATTTCTTCTTTTTTCTCAATTCGCAGCAGCCCCTCCCCCCCCGCTTCTCAATTTCAGGCGGCAGCACCCCCCCCCCCTGGTTCTCTGCTCCAGGGGGCCTATGCCTGAAGCTGTTTAAGGGGCCCCATAATTCCTGATGGCGGCCCTGCGCACGAGTGCCCCCCATGGAATGCGCCTCTCCGTGGGGGCACTCAATGAGGAGGAGGAGTGAATTTTTTTTCTCTTTTTTGGGATATTTATTATAGCAAAAGGTAAAAATAATTGTTTGGTTTTCATCAAAATTGTCGCTCTTTTTTTGTTTATAGCGTAAAAAATAAGAACCTCAGAGGTGATCAAATACCACCAAAAGAAAGCTCTATTGGTGGGAAAAAAAGGACGTGGATTTTGTTTGAGTGCCACGTCGCACGACCGCGCAATTATCAGTTAAACCGACGCAGTGCCGAATCGCAAAAAGTGCTCTGGTCAGGAAGGGGGTAAATTCTTCCGAGGCGGGAGTATTTACCGTATTTATCGCAGTATAACGCGCTCCCGTGTATACCGCGCACCCCCAAAGTGACCCCCAAACCTGTGGAAAAAAAGTTCTTTTTGGTGTCTTGCACGGCGTCCATCGGCGGCCTTGTCGGGTCCGGCGTCCTTCTGCGGCTTCGGGTGTCCTCTTCGGCGGGTCCGGCGTCCTTCTGCGTCGTCGGGTGTCCTTCTGCGGCGTCGGGTGTCCTTCTGCGGCGGGTCCGGTGTCCTCTTCGGCGGGTCCGGTGTCCTCTTCGGCGGGTCCGGTGTCCTCGCGGCGTCCTCGCTCGTTTCCCGCGCCGAGTTTTGAATACTGCGCCAGCATATGCCGAGCGCAGTACACTCGGGCAGGCTCGGCAACTGTCGCGCTCACGTCCTGTACGTCCAGGACGTGACCGCGGAAGAAGCCGAGACTGGCCGAGCCTGCCCGAGTGTACTGCGCTCGGTATATGCCGGCACAGTATTCAAAACTCGGCGCGGGAAGCGGGTATCGGCGTATATCGCGCACCCACGATTTTGCCCTGATTCTCAGGGCAAAAAAGTGCGCGATATACGCCGATAAATACGGTAAATGATCCAAGTGCTGTACAATGGGGTGTACATAGTACTGTACTGTGTGATCTGGAGTATCAGACACACTACATCTACAGCCTACACAGTTTGAGGTCCCTTCCGAAAGTGAAGCTGCTATGGACACAGGACAGGTACTCTTTCCTTTGCAGCCTTCAAAGTAGATGAAGCAAACATGAATGCTGGTGACGGGAGAAGAACTTGAGACGCTGGGCCCAGCCTTGTTTGGCTTGGAAAAGAAACGAGCGGACAAACACATGACCCGTCAGTCAACATACATGTTTGCTGCTCTTAAAGTAACAACCTTCCTTAAAATTCTAGGGGCTGGATTCACAAAGAGTTACGCCGGCGTATCAGTAGATACGCCGACGTAACTCGGAATCTAAGCCCGTCCTAAGTTTAAGTGTATGCTCAAACTGAGATACACTTAAACCTAGCTAAGATACGATGGCCGTGCAATTTTAGGGTGCAATTTTTCCCCTGGCCGCTAGGTGGCGCTTCCGTTGATTTCGGCGTAGAATATGTAAATGACTAGATACGCCGATTCACGAACGTACGCTTGCCCGTCGCAGTAAAGATACGCCGTTTCCGTAAGAGGTACGCCGCGTAAAGATAAAGCTGCCCTCTAGGTGGCGTAGCCAATGTTAAGTATGGCTGTCATTCCCGCGTCAAAATTTGAAAATGTTACGTCGTTTCCACGGACATGTCCGACCGTGTGTAGGGCCGACCGGACAATTTTCCGGCCTAGCGGACAGGTTTCCAGCGGACAAAAGTTTCTTAGCATGCTAAGAATCATGTCCGCTGGAAAGCTGTCCGTCGGACATGTCGATGGTCAGTACGACTCATCGGAAATGTCCGCTGGGCCGAAATCCCTCGCATGCGTCGAAGTGATTCGACACATGCGTGGAAGCATTGAACTTCCAGGTTCGCGCACGTCGCCGCGTCATCATCGCCGCCACGTCACCGCGTTTTCTGTCCGCCGGGAATTTGGTCTGATGGTGTGTACACACATCAGACCAAATTCTGCCAGCAGACATGTCCGATTGAAAACGATCCGCGGACCGTTTTCATCGGACATGTCGGGTCATGTGTACTAGGTCTTACACACTCCTGACCCCTATGATCTGTGCGTTTCACACTCCTGACCTTTGCTAAAGGTGTTACACCCCTGACCTTCACTCTGTGCATTACACACTGCTGACCCCCAAGCCCTGTGTGTTACATAATCCTGACACCCAAAATCTCTGAGGGTTACAAACTCCTGACCCCTTCACTCTATTCGTAACACACTCCTGACCCATTTGCTATGTGTGTTACACACTCCTATCCCCTATGCTCTGTCTGTTACACAATCCTGACGCCTGCGTTCTGTGTTACACACTCCTGACCCCTGCGCTCTGTGTGTTACACATTCCTGACCTTTGCACTCTGTGTGTTACACATTCCTGACCCCTACACTTTGTGCATTACACACGTCTGACCTCCAAGCTCTGTGTGTTACACACCCCTACACTTTGTGCATTACACACGTCTGACCTCCAAGCTCTGTGTGTTACACACCCCTACACTTTGTGCATTACACACGTCTGACCTCCAAGCTCTGTGTGTTACTCACCCCTGACCCACAAGTTCTGTGTTTTACACACACCTGACCCCTTCAATCTGTTTATAACACCCATTTTCTATGTGTGTTACGCACTCCTGACCCCTATGCTCTGTGTGTTACACAATCCTGACACCTGCGTTCTGCATTACACACTTCTGACCCCTGCGTTGCCCACTCCTGACCCGTGCGCTTTGTGCATTACACACTCCTGACCCCCAAGCTCTGTGTGTTACATACTCCTGACCGCTACGCTCTGTGTGTTACACATTCTTGACCCCTACACTTTGTGCATTACACACTCCTGACCCCCAAGTTCTGTGTTTTACACACTCCTGACCCCCAAGTTCTGTGTTTTACACACTCCTGACCCCCAAGTTCTGTGTTTTACACACTCCTGACCCCCAAGTTCTGTGTTTTACACCCACCTGACCCCTTCACTCTGTTCATAACACCCATTTTCTATGTGTGATACACACTCCTGACCCCTGCACTCTGTGCATTGCACATTCCTAACACCTGTTAGACTCTTGCTTGTGGCACACTAATTAAAGAATATTATCCTACTATTAGCCTATGAGCCTACTCAACTACAGGGACTGTAGTTTTAAAGGTTTAAGCTTTTAGCCCCTCCCACAGTTAGTTAAATTTTGCCACACCCACAATTCACCGCAGCACTTTGCACACGCTGCCTATTTTTTATTCTCCGAGTGGCCAAGATCAACCCCCCCCCCCCCCCCCGTCAGAAAAAAAAATATCCATGCCCCTGATTGGAAGACAGGACAGAAGTTTGTCATACCGTAACAAGAAGTGCCTGAACAAGGACCTTCATGGCAGGATCGCCAGGGACTATTTTAAAAGAAATCTGCAGGTTAAAAAAAGTCAAAAAGCAACTTTTGAAGTTTTGCTATCAATTATCATGTTAAATCTTTATTGATCCGGGTTTAGCTCCTCCTCTTTAATCCCAAATCATTATCTCTGCAGACAAGTCCTATATGAAGTATCTGTGGATTCGATTTCTGTTTCTGGTGTCTTTTTCTCTCGAGTTTTGTTTTTCTTCTTCCTCACCTTAGAGAGTTCCATATAACAGGGGGCCGTTGTGTTCGGGTAATTTGGGACCCGGCGCTGTAAATAGATACAAGGACTTTCTGAAGCCCTGATTTACAGATCCAGACCGATCTGGTTCCTCGTTGTATTCAGGGAACCCGTTACCCCCGTTACCCCGTCCTGACTCATAAAGGCAGATATTGTGCTGAGGAGTGTTTATGTTCCTAGAAAGAAGAGCCATTCATCTGATGGGGGACTGCAAGTCCCAGCATGCAGGATTACTGCCCTGCCTCCATAGATCTGCTGGTGTCCTAGCATGCCACGCCGGGCAGAGCTGGCACTTTAACTACCGCCATATGCTAATTTATTTAACAATTTAGCTTGTCTAAGCCCAGCTAAATGCCAATCAGTAAACTGGAAATAAAGTAATAACATGGCGCTTTATATTTATTTATTATATATACACTGTGGGGGTTATTTACTTGAAAGTGCGCTGAGAGTCTACTTAGAAGTGCAGTCGCTGTAGATCTGAGGGGGACATGCAAGGAAAACAAAAAACATAATTTTAGCTTGCACACGAATGGATGATAAAATCAGCAGAGCTTCCCCTCATTTCAGATCTTCCCCTCAGCGACTGCCCCGCCCCCCCACCCGTTATACTTACCCGACCCCTTGAAAGTCCCACGCTCGCCCCCGACATCCTCTTCGCCGCTCAGTTTGGCCGTTGATTGGTTACAGTGGATGGATTGAAAGCAGCGCAGCCATTGGCTATGGCCTGCCGGATGTATCACGGGAGCGCGCCCGCAAGAACTCAACACCATGCAAGCTTGCATGAAGGTGTTGAGTCCGAGACAGCCGCTGAGGGACCCCAGAAGACCAGGTTCGGGGCCACTCTGTGCAAAACGAGCAGCACAGTGGAGGTAAGTATGACATGTTTGTTATATAAAGAAATATATATATATCTTTAGTGATCCTTTAATGACATCCCACTCTTAGGCCCCGTACACACGATAGAATCTATCCGCAGATAAATCCCATCGAATGGGTTTCTGCGGATAGATTCTATGGTGTGTACACTCCGGCGGATATTTATCCGCGGATATTTCCGAATTCCAGCAGATAAATATTTGTCGACATGCACAGAATATCTATCTGCTGGAATCCATTCCAACGGATGGATCCGCTCGTCTGTACAGACTCACCGGATCCATCCGTCCAAAGGGATTCCCCGCACGCGTCGTAATGATTTGACGCATGCGTGGAATTCCTTATATGACAGCGTCGCGCCCGTCGCCTCGTCATAATAGCGACGACGGCGCGACACGTCATCGCCAGAGGATTTCATCGCGGATTTCAATGCGATGGTGTGTACACACCATCGCATAGAAATCTGCTGAAATCCTCGAGAGGATTTATCCGCGGATACGGTCCGCTGGACCGTATCTGCGGATAAATCCTCTCGTGTGTATGGGGCCTTAGTCTGTAGGGTTCAATATTGAGTTGGCCCGCCCTTTGCAGCTATAACAGCATACTTGCCAACAGTCCAGATTTTCCCAGGACATTCCCGACTTTGGGACCATCGTCCCGATCAGAGCTCGTCCGGATTTTGTTCCCGGGATTTTGTTTTTTGTCCCGGGAAAACCAGGAATGTTTTAGCAAAAACAGCTGCAGGCTTGAAAAAGATGAGGACTAATCTCTTTGGGGTAGATTCAGATAGATTAGCGGATCTTTAGATCCGCGTAATCTATCTGATTTACGATCCGCCGGCGCAAGTTTGAGAGGCTAGTGCTGGATTCAGAAAGCACTTACCTCGAAACTTGCGCCGGCGGATCGTAAATCCCCCGGCGGAATTCAAATTCCGCGGCTAGGGGGAGTGTAGTATTTAAATCTGGCACGTCCCCGCGCCGATTTAACTGCGCATGCGCCGCCGGCTAAATTTTCCAGCGTGCATTGCTTCAAATGACGTCGCTAGGACGTCATTGGTTTCGACGGGAACGTAAATTACGTCCATCCGTATTCGCGACCGACTTATGCAAACGACGTAAAAATTCAAAACTCGGCGCGGGAACGACGGCCATACTTAACATAGGATACGCCGCATATAGCAGGGGTAACTATCCGCCGGAAAAAGCCGAACGCAAACGACGTAAAAAAAAAGCGACCGGCGGGCGTTCGTTTCTGAATCGGCTGATCTTCTTATTTGTATATTCGTTGCGTATACAAATGGAAGCGCCACCTATCGGCCGGCGGGAGATTGCAGCCTAAGATCCCACGATGTAAGTCACTTACACCTGTCGGATCTAAGGGAGATCTATGCGTAACTGATTCTATGAGATCCGACCGTCGGATCTCAGAGATACGATGGCGTATGAGGAGATATGCCGTCGTATCTCTTTGTGAATCTAGCCCACAGTGTTTTGGGTTAAGGCAGCTCATTTATTGACCAATATCTTTAATAAAACAAAATAAATTAACTTATGCCACGTACACACGACCGTTTTTTCATGACGAGAAAAATGCAATTTTTCTAATTGGTCGTTAAAAACAGTTGGGGTAGAGTTAGGTAGGACTTACGCCGTCGTATCTCTATCTGAATCTGCCCCCATGTGCGTGTAAAGGCAGGCGTCCCAATACTTTTGGTAATATAGTGTATTTGTTATTTTAAAAAAAAAATGCCACATCACTTTAAATTTTCCATTTTTAAAGACATTTAACTTTTTTAATCTCTTCCTTCATCTTTTTAAATGGTTTACCAAACAAGAGGTTTTTTTGGGGTTTTTTTTTTTACAGGGACTGTTGGATAAGACTGCGCAGCAGGCACCACCTTGTGGCCATGTGGCAGAACTGCAGAGACACGCTCAGAGTTCCATGTCCAGCTCTCAGCCGGAGAAAACATTTCCAGGGAGTCGTCTCTGACCGGCAGACAGTTTTACACCCGCTGTGCAAATATAAAAGATGACATTTGTTAAGAAAAATTCAGACAGACAACAAGCAATGTGCAAAGTGTAAAAACATGGAGCAACCAACGTTTATCTTTCACGGGTCTGAAAATGGTAAACTGCAGTCTGATTGGTTGCTACGAGGTCCTTTGCGCGCATTGTTAGATCGTTTTGCACTGGATCCATTAATAAAGCCAAAAGTCTAAGGTGCCCACACAGGATACAATGTCATTGTACAAGTTCTCCTCGTTCCCCGCGGCCATGCCCCCTCCCATATTCTTCCTGTTTTTGCCGCTCCGGCGCTGTGATTGGCCGGAGCGGCGATGACGTCACTCCCGCGCATGCGCGCGGGACCGGCAAATCCCTGCGCATTCGCGGGAATACAGCATTAACCCCAATTATGGCGTTCACAAAAACGGCACACTCAGTGCGCCTGCGCCGTTGTCTACGTCGCGCATGCGCCAAAGACATCGGCGCCTGTCATTATTGTAAATATCTCCTAAACCATGCAGGTTTAGGAGATATTTCTTGCATCTACAGGTAAGCCTTAATCTAGACTTACCTGTAGGTTCAAGATGTGTGGTTGGGTTTACAACCACTTTAAAGACAAGGCAAAAAGTCTGAGTGCTGCAATGTCTCTCAGCCCCCCTCTGTCTCTCAGCCCCCTCTGTCTCTCAGCCCCCCTCTGTCTCTCAGCCCCCCTCTGTCTCTCAGCCCCCCTCTCTGTCTCTCAGCCCCCCTCTCTGTCTCTCAGCCCCTCCCCTATCTCACCACCCTCTCTCTTACACTCACCCTCTCTCTCGATATACAATAATGGATGTGGGGGCCTTTTGGTGGGTGTGATTTTTTTTTAGGGGGGCAGAATTTTATTAAATTAAAATGGGCCGGTCTGGATGAAGTCCGGGGCCACATTTTTGTGCCAGTCCAGCCCTTGCCCAGGCTCTTGTACACATCACTGGATCGAGAGGGAGTTCAGGTGAGTATTTTGGGGGGGGGGGGGGGGGCTGTGAATACACGAAGGTAAAAAACCTCCAGCCTTTACAAACTCTTTAAAGTAATTTTCAGGTATTTTTTATACTAAAGTAATCCCCAGTGATCCTGCAGTATAGGTCCTTGTTATAAGGTGACAGTGCCTTGTCTGCCTCTCAATTTATGCTCCTGCATTGTCACACGGCTCCCGATAGAGACTACAAATGGGCGGCCCTTTCAATACATATAACCCACTGTTGTCACCATCGTGAGCTTGAACGCAGTTTAAAGCACCAGTGTGGATCCACCTCTATGATTAAGCCCTGACGGACGGTGGGGCGAAACGCATCGGTGGAGCGTGGCCTGGGAGGAGACAGGCTGAAGCCACTTTTTATCCATTCTTCCATCGATATGGCTGTCCTCGGTGTGCGGTGTCTCATTATTTGTCCTATGATATCAAATAGTCATTAGACATGTGCACAGCAAAAATTTTCGTTTATTTCTGTTTCGTTTCTGTTCGTTTATCGTGATTCGTAACGAGTCGTAATTTCGTAAGACGTTAGTTATCGTATTCGTACTCTTTAGTATTTTCGTAACACTCTTTTTTCCGTTTCCGTTTTTTTACTGTTATGCCCCATACAGACGGTCGTTTTTTGTGATGAAAAAAAAATGACGTTTGAAGTGATGAAAAAAAACGACATTTTTGAAACTTCATTTTCAAAAACGATGGAGCATACACACCATCATTTTGAAAAATGATGAACAAAGTGACGGCACTCTAAAGGGGAAGTTCTATTCGCCTTGAGGCTGCTTTTAGCTGGTTACTTGTTAGTAAAAGATGATTCGTGCTTTTTTGTCTGTTAAAGCGTGATGAATGTGCTTACTCCATTATGAATGGTAGTTTTACCTCCAGTCTCAAAACTTGCTTCTGGGCATGTGCGGGTTTAAAAACGTCGTTTTCCCCACACACTATCATTTTCATTGACACAAAAAATGACATTTTGAAAAACGACACAAAAAATTCGAGCATGTTCGAATTTTTTTTTGGTCGTTTTTCTGAAGACATAAAACGACATTTTCCCCACACACTATCATTTTAAATGACGTTTTCAAAAACGTCATTTTTTTTCATCACAAAAAACGATCGTCTGTATGCGGCATTAGTTTATTTTTCGTATTTTTAAAATGATTTTATTCGTTCCTTCGTTTTTACGTTGGTTTAATTTTCGTTGTTTTGCTATTCGTATTTACATGATATTTTCCATCGTGCCGCGTTCGTATTTTCGTAAGAAATATGTTTTCGTTGCTTTATGATCATTCGTATTTTCGTGTCTAATTTCCTTTGATTGTAAAAATGTACTTTTGTAGATTTTATTGCATTCGTAATTCTGTTAGAATACATTTTACGTTTATTCGACACACTACTCGTCGTAATTTTGTAATTCGTACTTTACTGTGATTGACTTGACTGTCTTATGGCCCGTACACACGATCCGAATATCGGACGAAAACGATCGTCCGATGAAGAATCGTACGATTTTCGGATCGTGTGTACACTACTTTCGAGAGCCGATCACGACCGTTCATCCGATATTTTTCGATCGGACATGCACGAAAATTTTCCTCGTACGATGTAAGATCGTACGATTTTCGTTTAGTCAGTACAGTTGTCGTCCGACAATACAATACAAATACATTACAACACATGACATCACTTCCGATTATTTTTTTCGGTCGTACGAGAATTTTCGTGACTTTAATAACCTATTTCATTTTACTTGCGACTATTAAGCGAAAAAAGTCGTACGATCCGTCGTACGATATTCGGATCGTGTGTACGGGCCATTAGTTAGCACACACACCCTGGGCCATATTCTCATAGAAGTTACGATGGAGTATCTCCCTTTTTTGGCCCGTGTATCTATGCGACTGATTCTTAGAATCATTTTCGCATAGATACACTTAAGATCCGCCATCTGTAAGTCACTTACACTGGCGGATCTTAAATGTAATGACGCCGGCCGCCGCTAGATGGCATTTACGTGAAGGACTCATTTGCGTATGCAAATGATCCTTATACGCCGATTCCCAAACGAGTTTGTGTCGCGTAACCGTCGCTAACGTCGTTTGCGTAAGCGGAAACTTACTCCTGCTATATGAGGAGTAAGTTTCCGCAAGTCCCACGTAGGCCATGTTACGGATGGCGTCGGGTCCGTGTCGTGTTTTTTCGTCGGGTACGTCGTTTCCGTAAGTCGTTCTTGAATACGACTTTACGTCAATGACGCACGCGTCGGCGTCATTGACGTTTTCCGCCGAGAACTGGAGCATGCGCACTGGGCTTTTTGAAGCCCGGCGCATGCGCAGTTCATTCGAATCGGGGCCGCGCTTAATTTGAATACAAGCCGCCGGGCCATTTACACTCCGCCGTCCCAACTTACGGAGCAAGTGTTTGGGGAATACAACACTTGCTCCTGTAAGTTGGGACAGCGGAGTGTAAGTGCCTTAAGCGCAGCCCGCGGATTTTTAGAGAGAATATGGGCCAGTGTCTAGAATGAAGTCTGACGTAGAAGAAAACTAAAATATGTCAGATATTACAAATACAAATCTAGAAATTAGATGCACTGCAGTCTAACACAGAAAAAGACACAAGGAGCCAGGAGGTAATGAGAAAGAAGCTCATTGGGGGAAGGAACAAACCTCTTCAGAGGAAAGGGACAGCGCTCAGTGGCTATTGGTCAATGTCCAGAAATATTTCAGTACTAACGAAAGCTAATTTACATTATTTTGTATTTTCGTTGTTTTCATTTCCGTTTTCCGAAGATTCGTAATTTATTTTTCGTTAGTTTTGATTTTCGTTTTTTATTCTTTGTTCGGCATTTCGGTTGTTTTCTTTTCGGTCTTCGAATATCAGTAAGTTTGCATTTTCGTTCAATTTGTTTTTCGTAATTTTTTTTTTTTTTTTTTGGTGTTCGGTATTTTAGTTGTTTCTATGTTTTCGTTTCTTTCTTCTTTCGTATCTTCGTTGTTTTTCATATTCGTTATTTTGACAATATCGTTATTCGTTATTAATTGCGCTAAACCGTTCGTTTATTCGTATGTTAACCACTTCCCGACCTCCTCATGTACATTTACGTCGGCAGAATGGCACGGACAGGCACAATCACGTACCTGTACGTCCTCTGCTAGACGTGGGTGGGGGGTCCGATCGGGACCCCCCCCGGTACATGCGGAGGTCGGGTCCGCTCGGGGAGCGATCCGGGACGACGGCGCGGCTATTTTTTTTTAGCCGCTCCGTCGCGATCGTTTCCCGGAGCTGAAGAACGGGGAGAACCGTGTGTAAACACGGCTTCCCCGTGCTTCACTGTGGCGGCGCATCGATCGAGTGATCCCTTTTATAGGGAAGACTCGATCGATGGTGTCAGTCCTACAGCCACACCCCCCTACACTAGTAAACACTCACTAGGTGATCCCTAAATGTTACAGCGCCCCCTGTGTTTAACTCCCAAACTGCAACTGTCATTTTCACAATAAAGAATGCAATTTAAATGCATTTTTTGCTGTGAAAATGACAATGGTCCCAAAAATGTGTCAAAATTGTCCGAAGTGTCCGCCATAATGTCGCAGTCACGAAAAAAATCGCTGATCGCCGCCATTACTAGTAAACAAATAAAAAAAATAAAAATGCAAAAAAACTCCCCTATTTTGTAAACGCTATAAATTTTGCGCAAACCAACCGATAAACGATTATTGCGATTTTTTTTACCAAAAATAGGTAGAAGAATACGTATCGGCCTAAACTAAGGAAAAAAAAAATGTTTATATATGTTTTTGGGGGATATTTATTACAGCAAAAAGTAAAGAATATTGCATTTTTTTTTAAATTGTCGCTCTATTTTTGTTTATCGCGCAAAAAATAAAAACCGCAGAGGTGATCAAATACCACCAAAAGAAAGCTCTATTTGTGGGGAAAAAAGGACGCCAATTTTGTTTGGGAGCCGCGTCGCACGACCGCGCAATTGTCTGTTAAAGCGACGCAGTCCCGAACTGTAAAAACCCCTTGGGTCTTTAGCCAGCATATTGGTCCGGGGCTTAAGTCGTTAATCAATCAACTAAAATAACGAAAATTGACGGAAAACGTATTCGTAACTTAAAAAATTGCACATGCCTAATAGCCATCGTTGGAGTGTATTATAAACAGGAAGTGGCTGAAAAGTAGATGCAGGAGATCTGCAGGACTGGGAAGCAGCAAAGGAGAATAACAAATTCTGGATATCATGGCAGTGAATGGGTTAATGTACCTGGCAGGACAGTGACTTGCAACTCGGAAAACATGAAGCAGCTTTTTTTTTTATGTGTTTGGCACTTAGTATTTCCAGCCGTGTGCAATTCCTAGAAGTGTGCTGTAACCCGGTGTTCTCACACTCTGATCTGCTGAGGGACTCCCAAAATAATCTCTGCCTGGTGCTGGGACACAACAGCCGCGCAGGTAACCAGAGGACGTACACTCCATGGAACAGCACAGGACAGCACGGGACATCGTCAGGGGGGGGGCATTAATAATGGGAAAACCTTTGCACCACAATATTGACTACAAGTCAACCATGTGCATTCAAAATCAATCAATGTTCAACAATAGCAAAAGTGTTTTGTTTTTTGTTTTTTTGGACTGGAAGAGTTAGAACCCCCCTGATATATTTTTTATTTTTATTTTTTTATTTTTAGTTTTATTTAATTTTGTAATATTTTATTTATTTATTTTATTTTTGGATAAAGACTGGGGGGCAGATTCAGGTAGATCTGCGGCGGCGTAACGTATCGCATTTACGTTACGCCGCCGCAAGTTTTACGGGCAAGTGCTTGATTCACAAAGCACTTGCCTGTAAAGTTGCGGCGGCGTAGCGTTAATTTCCGCGGCGCGAGCCCACCTAATTCAAATGATCCGGGTAGGGGGCGTGGATCATTTAAATTAGGCCCGTTCCCGCGCCGATCGTACTGCACATGCGCCGTCCCTAAAATTTCCCGACGTGCATTGCGGTAAATGACGTCGCAAGGACGTCATTGGTTTCGACGTTAACGTAAATGGCGTCCAGCGCTAATTCACGGACGACTTACGCAAACGACGTAAAATTCTCAAATTGCGAAGCGGGAACGACGGCCATGCTTAACATTGGATACGCCACCTAGGGGGCATGTTTATCTTTACGCCGCGTATCGCTTAGGCCGGGTACTCACGACCAAACATGTACGATGAAAGCGGTCCGTCGGACCGTTTTCACCGTACATGCCTGCCAGAGGGCTTCTGTACGATGGTTGTATACACCATCGTACAGAAGTCCGCGCGTAAACAATACGCGGGGCATGTCCGCGTCGTCGCCGTGACGATGACGCGGCGATGACGCGGAGACGTGGGCGGGCCTGCCATTTAAAGGCTTCCACGCATGCGTCGGAGTCATTCGACGCATGCGAGGGATGGCGGGCGCTCGGACATGTACGGTAGGTCTGTACTGACGACCGTACATGTCCGAGCGGGCAGGATTCCAGCGGACGGTTTTAAAACACGTCCACGAATATTTGCCCGCTGGGAAAAGGCCCGGCGGGCAAATGTTTGCTGGAATTCGGCCCGCTCGCGCCTACACACGACCAAACATGTATGCTGAAACTGGTCCGCGGACCAGTTTCAGCATACATGTTTGGTCATGTGTACGGGGCCTTACGGAAACGACGTTAAAACACTACGGCGGGCAAGCGTACGTTAGAGAATCGGCGTGACTAGTCATTTGCATATTCTACGCTGACCGCCACCTAGCGGTCAGCGTAAATATTGCAGCCTAAGATACAACGGCGCAGGCCGTCGTATCTTAGGCATGTTTAAGTTTATCTCAGTTTGAGAATACACTTAAACATAGGATCGGACTTACGTCGGCGTATCTGCTGATACGCCGGCGTAAATTATTTGAGAATATGGCCCATCAGGCGCAGCCAATGTTAAGTATAGCCAGCGTTCCCGCGTCGAATTTGAATTTTCTAACGTCGTTTGCGTACGCCGATTCACAAACACGCGCGTCGCAAGTCACGCTCACGTCGAAACCACTGACGTCCTAGTGACGTCAGTGGGAGCAATGCACGCCGGGAAATTCCCCGGACGGCGCATGCGCATTTAAATCGGCGCGGGAACGTGCCTGATTTAAATAGTACACTCCCCCTAGCCGCGGAATTTGAATTCCGCCGGGGGATTTAGGATCCGCCGCCGCAAGTTTGGAGGTAAGTGGTTTGTGAATTACCCACTTGCCTCTCAAACTTGCGGGAGCGGATCTTAAATCACGTAGATCGAGCGGATCTATAGATCCGCTGATCTACGTGAATCTGGCCCTAAAGCTGTGGTTTTCTTGGTGTATTCCTGCACATGTATTCTGCATGCAGTTACACAATGACAATGTGAACCTGGGTTGTTATGGTCCGGGTGAAAATCATTGTATAATTAAAATGACACATTTTGTAGACTGATGGGTATTTTATTCTCTCTGATAAGGTATCATGGAGGACAGGCCGGTCTTGTCTAGCAGTATAATGATTTCTCTGATAGGTTCCATTATTAAACTCTCATACATCCTCTAGTTTATGAATTCTGATAAAGAATCAGGTGAGGCACCCAGCGAGCAGAAAGTCAGTGGGACATAGGACATGTTCAGTCACTTAGGTAGCACAGAGCTTGATTTAAATGATTATCCACATTATTTCCATTAACAAATAAATAAAATCCTTCTTTGTGCTTTCAGAAGAACTCCTTCCTGGCCATGGGTGGAAGTCAGAGGTCCCTACCGAATTAAAACACTTCAACCAGGGATGGACTGGCCATTGGGACTACAGGGAGTTTCCCGGTGGGCCGATGGCTCAGTGGGCCGGCTTCAGTGACAGCGGACCGCCGCCCCCCCCCCCCCCTCCGCTTCTCTGTCTCTCCCTTTCCGCAGCGCTCACCTCCTATCCCTCCCCGCAGCGCTCACCTGGGGGGGAACAGAGAAGCAGGGGGAGGAGCAGGGGGGGGGCGATAGAGGAGCATGGGGGAGGGGACAGACGGCTGACTCAACAGCTATGGCCTGGGAGTTTTTCACTTCTGCCCAATCTTGTCCCATAAGGGGGGCACCAAACTGATTCTTTGTCTAGCTTCCCCACTGGTACTGCCTATAAGGCCTCGTACACACGACCGAACATGTCCGCTGAAACTGGTCCGTCGGACCAGTTTCAGCAGACATGTTCGGTCGTGTGAAGGGCCGACCGGACAATTTTCCGGCCGACCGGACAGGTTTCCAGCGGACAAATGTTTCTTAGCATGCTAAGAAACATGTCCGCTGGAAGCCTGTCGGCCGGACATGTCCGATGGTCAGTACGACTCATCGGACATGTCCGCTGGCCCGAGAACCCGCGCATGACGTCGAAGTGATTCAACGCATGCGTGGAAGCATTGAACTTCCGGGTTCGCACACGTCGCCGTGTCATCGTCGCCACCACGTCAACGCGTATTCTGTCCTTGGGGATTTTGGTTTGATGGTGTGTACAACCATCAGACCAAAATCTGCTAGCAGACATGTCCGATGAAAACGGTCCGCGGACCGTTTTCATCGGACAGGTCCGCTCGTCTGTACGAGGCCTCAGAGTACCAGTACCAGTCATTCTACTCTAATAAAGTAGAGTGGCTAGTGAAGGGGGAGAGGGGGCTTGGGTGGCCGGGGGAGGCGGGTTTGTCCGGCCGCCATGGGAGAGACCCGTCAAAGTGGGCCAGTCTGGATGAAGTCCAGGGCCAAATTTTTGACCCAGTCCAGCCCTGACTTCAACCCTTCCCTTTCCACTGTCAACAAACCAATCAGACCCCCAGCAGCCAGTGACAGCACTCTGGAGTGCTACAATTGGAGGACTTGAGACCCCCAACTACTAAAACTGAACTCAATTTCAATACCGGGCACTTTCCCCTGACTGGCACAGATGATCATTGCCCTGATTATCTGTATACATGTCCCTTGTCACACTTCCCGGTTTCCGGCTTTTCTTACCTTCTTTCTTTTTTTGGGGTACGGCAGACGGCAAGATTGACAATAGATTCACATCGGGGGAGAATTATTTTGAAGTTTTTAATAAAGGAATTGTCAAAAAACTGCGTTTGTGTTTTTCTTTATGTGACACTTTTTTTGGTGAATGAGTAGGGGTACAATGTAACCCATACTCATTCACATAGGGAGGGGGCCAGCATCTGGTCGCCCCCTTGTTAAAGGGGGCTTCCAGATTCTGATAAGCCCCCTGCCCACAGACACCCATAACCACAGCCCAGGGTTGTGGGGAAGAGGCTCTTGTCACCAACAAAGGCACCCCCTCCCCCCTCATGTTGAGGGCATGTGGCCTGGTATGAGTTGGGAGTACTTTTCCTGACCTACTGGGCTTCATGCTCGGATGAAGGTCTTGCATGGATTTGGGGGGGACCCCACGCCATTTCTTTTTCTAATGTGGTGTGGGGTTCCCCTTCCAAATTCATACCAGACCTAAAGGACCTGGTATAGATCTGGGGGGCCCCATGTAGTTTTTTTCACAAATTTTTGTGAAGGGTTCTGTCATATGTGACCTAATCCCTCCCACAGTCCTAGAACATTTTCAGCACCTCATTACACTGCGTTGGAAAGTAGCTACTATTAACTTCTTTAGGTTCGCCCTATAGCAGTTTTACTAATTAAAATTGGGTACAACAATGTATTATTTGGGTACATTGTCGCTCGACCGCGTAATTGTCAGTTAAAATAACGCAAAAGGGTATCGCAAAAAATGGCCTTGTCATGAAGGGGGGGGGGGGTTAAAGTGGTTAAAAACAATGGCTCGGATTTACGTAGCTCGGCGTTTCTTTCTGCCGGCGTAACGTATCTCAGATATCTCAGAATTTTCTCGCCGTAAATTAGGGTGCAAGTTCCGTATTCTGAAAGAACTTGCGCCCTAAGTTACGGCGGCGTAACGTATGTGCTCCGGCGTAAGCCCGCGTAATTCAAATGTGGATGATGTGGGCGTGTTTTATTTAAATGAATTGTGACCCTACGTATTTGACGTTTTTTACGAATGGCGCATGCGCCGTTCGTGAAAAAATCCCAGTCCGCAATGCTCGAAATTACGCCGCAAATCGTCATTGCTTTAGACGTGAGCGTAACTTACGTACAGCCCTATTCGAGAACGACTTACGCAAACGACGTAAAATTTTCAAAATTCAACGCAGGAACAACGTCCATACTTAACATTGCGTACGCCTCATAGACCCAGGGGTAACTTTACGCCGGAAAAAGCCTAACGTAAACGACGTAAAAAAATGCGCCGGGCGGACGTACGTTTGTGAATCGGCGTAACTACCTAATTTGCATATTCCTCGCGCAACTATACGGAAGCGCCACCTAGCGGCCAGCGTGATAATGCAGCCTAAGATACGACGGTGTAAGACACTTACACCTGTCGGATCTTAGGGATATCTATGTGTAACTGATTCTCTGAATCAGGCGCATAGATACGACGGCCGGACTCTCCTATCTGATCCGGCCCAATAACTTCAGTGGACACCAGTTTTTTTTTTGTATTCATACATTTGGTAATAAATGATGACACATTGGGGGTAATCCACAAAAGGGATACGCCGGCGTATCTACTGATACGCCGTCGTATCCCTGTTTCTATCTATGGAACTGATCCACAGTATCAGTTTCCAATAGATAGGCAGAAGATCCGACATGTGTAAGGGACTTACACTGTCGGATCTTAGGATGCAGTACCGCATCCGCCGCTGGGGGCATTTCTCGTCGAAATGCCGCTTCGGGTATGCAAATTAGCACTTACGGAGATCCACGAAGCTTTTACGCTTCGTTTTTTCTCCGTAAGTATTAGTTTGCCGTCGCAATATTAGGGCTGCTTTTACAAGGCCTAAACTGTTTAGGCCTTGTAAAAGTAGACCCTTCTATCCCGCGTCGCCGTCTTTTTTTTTTTTTTCCCGCCGCAACTCGTATTTTTTTTTTTACGCCCGTCGCGATTCTCAAAACCCGGCGCAACGTAAAACCGCGCAAAGCACGTCGGAAAAATGACGTCGTGAGCATGCGCAGTACGTCCGGCGCGGGAGCGCGCCTAATTTAAATGGGACTCGCCCCATTAAATTAGGAACGCCTTGCGCCGGCCGGATTTAAGTTACACAGCCGAAAATTTCTAGGTAAGTGCTTTGTGGATCGGGCACTTAGGTAGAAATTTTCCGGCGGTGTAACTTAAATCCGAATATTTAAGTTACACCGGCTGGCTGTGGATTAGGCCCAATGTCCTTGTATCCTTGTTTTTTGGCTACATTACTCCCACTATTCCCACCACCACTGCCATATGCACACACCTTTGAGTTATGGTTACATAAAGAAAGCAGTTCTATTATTGGTTTTTGGTGATTTATTAACCCAATATCAAATGTGTCAGGCACTACATATTGATCGGCAGGTTCAAATCCACCTGTGTTACATAATTGACAAAGAAAGGGCTATTAAAGTGTAGAACATTCAGTAAAATTTATTGTCATTGGGGAAGATAAGAAGCTTTATAAAATGTCCCTCAAGCCTCAATGGCAATAACTGCAGACAGAGGAGACAATGGGCCTTGAAAGAGTAACGGTTGGGAGAAATGCTTTCCTGTTCCTCCTGATGGGACTCCTGAGCTCTGGTGAGTCTGGTGTGTTCATGACTTGATCCATTCAAAGTACTTGCAGATAAAAATAATTTTGTGGGGAACAGCCAAGACAAAGCCAACATTCACAGTACAGGAGAGGGCTTTGGAGACCATTTTTAATGTTCTCAGCTTAGTCAAAAAGTTTTAAAGGAAACCTATACTGTACAAATAGAAATGCAAAAAAAAATGCATGTCTGACCTCCTACTGATAATCAGGGCCGATCCTAGGGTCACAGGCGCCTGGGTGCAGAAATATTTCTGGCGCCCCCCACATGAGCGTGGTCGTTTTACTAACTCCTCCCCTTTACGAATGTTTCTATGGCAATGACTCAACCACAGAAATGCTCCCCCACGAAGTCTTCATTACCCTGGGATCCTTACATGATCTCTTAACAATAAACAAAATACAGGAAGAGAAGCAGAGTACTTTATTGGGACCTGGAGGGGGGCCTCTCTGATGGACACAGAGAGGGCTTCTGTCAGAGAGTCTGTTAGAAAGACCCCCAGACATACTCCAGTAAGGTGACCAGATTTTTAAAATGAAATCCGGGGACATATTTTTTTTTTACTAGTAATGGCAACAATCAGCGACTCTCTGGCCATCGCCGCCCGCCTCACAGCCTCTCAAGTCTTACTCTCCGGGCCCCGGCTACTACTGGGTGGGGAGCGGAGGAAGATCACTCTGCCAGGGAAAGGAAAATAGATAGGCAGGTGGCTGGCCAGGATTTGAGCCTAGGCAGAAGAACATGCAAGCGGAGCTGAAGAAATATTCCCTCTGCTCCGACCAGCACATGATCATCAGAAAGGGGCACAGATAATGGAAACAACACAACCCCCCTATGCTAGTAGGCAATTGTGTGTAATTCAATTTTTTTTATTTTAATTCTGCACTGACTGTCTTTGAAATTGCCCCTGTCCCCTATTAAAGCCAATCTGGGGACAAAACCAGGGACAGACTTGGTCCGGGGACAGTGTCCTCAATCAGGGGACTGTCCCCTGAAACTGGGGATGTCTGGTCACCCTACTATTAGAACAACTTTGTTAGCCTACTCAGGTAAAAACTGGCTTGCTGGTAGGAATCATTGGGGTATAGTGTAATAAAATTAGTTCAGAAAATTAGTTCTGCATTGGTAGTTTGGACAGTTATTTATCTAGAACCCTAGAAATTCATAAATGCCCCCCACCCAAAGTGACCCCTGTCACAATATCTATGGAAAGTTATGGCTATCACTGAAGGAAAAATATTGGCAGCCCACAAAACCCCAATATGTACAACTTTATTTATGAAGAGAAAAGAAAAGGATGGGAATGGTGCGCTTATTCAATAATGTGCCTTAAAGTAATATACTCAAAGAATGAATATGATGAGTATCCAAACATACAAATAAATAAATGTGAAAAAAAGTCCAACTAAAGCCCAATGGTAGGAGTCAGTTCAAATAAAGGTAAAAATCTCATAGGGATAACTTGATAGAAGAAAAAACAGATAAAACATCAATCCAAACATCGACTGTTAAATTTATGAATTGGCCGCTCACCTCCAACAATGACCCAAGGGTCAAACAAGGCCCATTAGATAGAGGGATAAGGAATCCTGCTGATGGATCTGTAATGGCATCCAGGTTCCAGGCGAAGACAAAGTACTACGTCCAAGACTTGGCATCAAACCATCTTGGGTAATTCCATATATAGAGGAAACAGCTTGCTCCAAGGAATGACGCTTCTTGTATAAATGGCACTCAAGGGAAACAAAAAACAGCCATAGTGCAATATTGCCAAATAAAAAAGTTAATTTATTTAGTAAAAGTAACTGCTTACATCAAGTAAGGGTAAACTCTGCAGTAAAAAGCAATGGGAGTAGTGACAAACTCGCCTCCTCACCGTACTTCCATAAAACACAACCGGGAATGACATCACAAGGCGTTGCGCCACTGGTCACGTGGCTTCCTCAGGGCTATCCCTGTTATTTCTTCTATCAAGTTATCCTTATGAGATTTGTACCTTTTATATGGACTCCTACCATTGGGCTTTGGTTGGACTTTTTTCACATTTATTTATTTGTATGTTTGGATACTCATCATATTCATTCTTTGAGTATATTACTTTATGGCACATTATTGAATAAGAGCACCATTCCCATCTTTTTCTTTTACATTTATTACGCAGTGTCTTTTGAGTACACTACTATGTGATTGCAGCTAATTCACGGCCACTATACATGTACTATGGCCCGGATTCACAAAGACTTACGACGGCGTATCAGTAGATACGCTGTCGTAAGTCCGAATCCGCGCCGTCGTATCTTTAAGCGTATGCTCAAATTGACATACGCTTCTCTGTTGCTAAGATACGACCGGCGTATCTTAGCTGCATATTTACGCTGGCCGCTAGGGGCATGTACGGCGATTTACGCAGAGAATATGCAAATGAGCAAGATACTCCTATTCACCAAAAAGTTGGCGCAGCCAATGTTAAGTATGGACGTCGGGACAGCCGTCGAATTTCATGTCGTTTATGTCGTTTGCGTAAGCCGATTCAGAATGGGGCTGGGCGTAGGTTACGTTCACGTCGAAAGCATTGACTATTTGCGACGTGATTTTGAGCATGCGCACTGGGATACGTTCACGGACGGCGCATGCGCCAATCGCTAGGCACGTAATTTACGTGAGGTCACAATTCATTACCATACAACACACCCACTACAGCCTACTTTGAATTACGCGCGCTTACGCCGGCCCATTTACGATACGCCACCATAACTTAGGACGCAAGTGCTTTGTGAATACTGCACTTGCCTCTCTAAGTTGCGGCGGCGTAGCGTAAATAAGATACGCTACGCCCACACAAAGTTACGCCGCCCTACGTGAATCTGGGCCTATATATATATATATATATTTTTTTTCTGAGTTTATTTTCACTATATTCACTGGAGGCTTATGCCGCGTACACACGATCAGTCTATCTGATGAGAACGGACCGATGGACCGTTTTCATCGGTTAACCGATGAAGCTGACTGGTTAAAAAAACGATTGTGTCAGAACGCGGTGACGTAAAACACAACGACGTGCTGAAAAAAATGAAGTTCAATGCTTCCAAGCATGCGTCGACTTGATTCTGAGCATGCGTGGATTTTTAACTGATGGTTGTGCCTACTAACGATCGTTTTTTTCCCATCGGTTAGGAATCCATCGGTTAGATTTAAAGCAAGTTGGCTTTTTTTTAACCGATGGTTAAATAACCTATGGGGCCCACACACGATCGGTTTTGACCGATGAAAATGGTCCATCAGACTGTTGTCCTCTGTTTAACCGATCGTGTGTACGAGGCCTAATGGTTTAAATTTGCTTAAAAATTAGAACATAGTAGCGCGCAAGTTTTCCCTTATAACACATTTACTTATGAAGAGCTATTTTGTGTAGATTACTACTTCTACTATTTTTGTTTTTTGCATTTCATCAGGTTATGCTCAAAAAGAGTTTGTGGCATTATTTATGGAAAACTTCTCTCCAGACAGCGGCGCATACTTGATTCTGTATCTTACCACTTATGATAAAGCGGCTGTAGTCAATGTGAGTGTATCAGACCCTCATTTCTACCAGACAGTGTCCATCGAAAGAAACAGCACCATCCCAGTGACCTTGGACTCTCAGTACATGATTTATAGAAATCAAATCTCTTCCAAAGTTGTGAAGGTGACATCAGATGCCGATTTATCCGTATTTGCCTTCAATACATTAAACTACACGGTTGACGCTGGTCTTGTTCTCCCCGTTGAAGACCTGGGTACAGAGTACTATATCTTCACGCCTGGTCCAGGGTCTTATAACCAATTTGCCGTGGCTAACGGTGCAAGCACTACCGCCAGCGTGAACATTACATTCACAGGATCTGTGGATTTCGATGGACAGTCTTACCATCCTGGAGACACCTTCTCAGTTTTTCTCCAGCCCCAGCAAGCCATCCACTTTCAAACTTTCAGCGAGTTAACCGGCACCAAGGTGGTGTCCTCAACACCGGTAGCCGTTTTCAGTGGTAACAAATGTCATTATGGTCCCACCACAAAATGCGATTTCATATTCGAACAACTTGAACCTGTGCAGAACTGGGGAACATCCTTCGTGTTGTTTCCATTGGCCAATAATTCAAAAGACATTATTGATATAGTGGCTGCACTGCCGGACACCATAGTGAATGTTAACCAAACTGAGTACAGCCTCCAGCCAGGATCCCATGTCAATTTCTTTTTGGAGAAGAGTGCTATTGTGACTGCATCACAACCTGTCATGGTTTCATATCTTTTCCAAGACAGGACATATCCAGGTGAATACGACCCTTTTCTAGTCATTGTGCCTCCCATTCAGCTAAGCAGAAAATACTATAAATTTGTCACAGAAGCTTTTTATGACAACTACATCACGATTGTGTCCAAAGCAACTTCAGACACTGGGTTCTACCTCGATAATAAACCTCTGGATCAATATATGTTCACCACCAACGAGATAAACGGATTTCGAAGTTGGGAAGTCTCTTTAGGAAAGGTTGACGGACAACACGAAGTCTATCATAGGTACTCGGCATTCATCATTTATGTCTATGGGCTAGAAGTCCGCGTTTCCTATGGATATTCAATGGGACAGGAGACCAAATATCCAGGTAATTTTTTTTATAAATATGTGTGACAAACCCTTGTCCTCAACAGGACTATGTCCGCCGTCAATGCTTCCTCTGTCCCGAACCACCACTATCCAAGACTCTTTACCCCCCCCCCCCCCCCCCCAGTCACCAGCCGTAACACAGTGTAGAGTGGCAAACAACAAACTGATTTATTATGACACATGGACACAACAGATATCCCACTCAGGACCATAACACCCCCCCCCTTTGGAATTCAGGGCGGGGTAAACTGTCCAATCAGCAAAGAGAGCAGTTGGAGGAATCACCCCCCCCCCCCCCCCCCCCCCCGCAGTGACAGAGACAATAAAACAATGGAATACAACCACACCCTGAACGATCTCAGCAAAGGAGCCCAAAAGCATGAGACAACACACAATATATACATATATACAAGGTTCCAGTGTGGCTATAAAGAGAGTCTGTCTAGTACAGATTAGAGTGGGTTCTCATTCACCCTGTACCCCTATTAGAGACAAAGGGTGATTTACACATAAGAGGGTCCGGAGGAGCTGGACACTGAGTTTCCAGAGCTCTCCAAGGTAAGCTGAGTTCCACAAACTCCCCCCCCCCCCAACCAAAGTGACTCCTGTCACAATGTGTAGAGGATTTTTTTTTTTTTTTTTAGTTGGGATAGAGTAGTCACCAACAAGATTAATGGATTTAGAAGTTGGGAAGTCTCTTTAGGAAAGGTTGACGGACAACATGAAGTCTATCATAGGTACTCGGCATTCATAATATATTTCTATGGGTTAGAAGTTCGCGTTTCCGATGGATATTCGATGGGACAGGAGACCAAATATCCAGGTAATTCATTTTTTTTAAATATGTGTAAAGGAAAAATATTTTTTTTAGTTGGGATTGACTAGTCACCAACAAGATTAACGGATTTAGAAGCCATTGGCTGCTGCTGTCAATCAAATCCAATGACAGTGGCGCCGGGGGGCGAGTCATACACTTGGCATCTATGGACACCGACTCGGGAACACGCCTGCAAGGTAACCCCCTCTGGAGAGCTTTTCTCCAAGGGGGTTATCTAATGCGGTTCCTTTGAAATCTTCCTCCTTCATCGCCAAGGCTCCTTTCATCACTTCTTTCCACCGCCGCCGCCCGTTGTTATTGCAACCTGTATACTTTACAGCGCCGCTACGGCGCATTACTGCACGAGAACGGAGAGAGAACGGGCGGTGCATGCTGGTTCAGCAGCAGCACAATGTCCCCGGAACTGGATGCTTGTTTGCTTCACATGCCCACAAGCAAATCGAAAAGGGACATGACTCAATTATATAACTTAATTTTATTGTAATGTTCTGACCTTTTTTTTTTATAAATTGAACATGTCGTTTGAACTCCACTTTAAGCACTGTTTGATTTTGTAGTTTTGCATCACCATTGCACTTCAGAAGTTATATGCAGTTTTTAGTTTATATTGGAGTTATACTGCCATCTTGTGTTCCATTTCAGTATTATATTATTTTTTATTTATTATTATATATTATTTTTTAGCTTCAACACTTACAACAGCACAGCACCATTCATATATGTTGTGCAGTTTTGGTCCCAGATTCACCTATTGGTGTTTGCAGCAGTTGCATATATTGGCCCAGATTCAAGAAGCACTTGCGCCCGCGCAACCATAGGTTGCGCGGCGCAAGTGCTTACTTGCTCCGGTGTAACGAGTGCTCCTGATTCAGGAACCTCGTTACACCGACTGCAGCCTAAGATATGACAGGCATAAGCCTCCTTATGCCTTCATATCTTTGGGTGCATTCGTGCGTTGGCCGCTAGGGGGCGCGGCCATTGTGATCTGTGTATAGTATGCAAATTGCATACTAACACCGATTCACAAAAGTTGCGCGGGCCCTGCGCACGCAAGGTACGGAGTTTCCGTACGGCGACTTTAGCATAAGGCTGCGCCTACTCATAGTAGGCGCAGCCAATGCTAAAGTATAGCCACCCTTCCCGCTCATGAAATTTGAATTTCACGTCGTTTGCGTAAGTGATTCGTGAATGGCGCTGGACACCATTCACGTTCACTTAGAAGCAAATGACGTCCTTGCGACGTCATTTGCCGCAATGCACGTCGGGAAAGTACGCTCGGTGCGGGAGCGTGCCTAATTTAAATGATTCCCGCCCCCGGCGGGATCATTTACATTACGCGCGTTTACGCCGGGCAATTTTGCCGGCGCGCCCGCGCAATTCACGGAGCTACTGCTCCGTGAATCGCGGGCAAAGCAAAATATTTGCGGGGGCGCAGGGCAAAATCGTTGCCTTGCGCCTCCGCAAATATTGCGCAGATGTACCTGAATCTGGGCCATTGATTTTTACCTTTAGTGATAGTGCAGGAGTATCCTTTCTCTAATCCATGATCAAGACTAGAATATAACAGACATAGCACGAGTCTGATCTTAATTGTGCACACATACTCAAAGCATCAACTGCTGAGTAAAAATTGATCGTCACATATTTACTTTTGGCTAATATTTTAGTTTTTTTTTCCTACTAAACAGACGAGCCAGTAGGTCCACCTGTATTGAACTGCTTACCACACGGAGGCGAATTCTATCTGCCACTCAGCCTGGTCACCAAAGCCAAATTAAGTGTGTCCGATGTCCACCTCGAAGAGCCCACATGTCAGGGAACCCTGGAAGGGAATTTTGTGGTTATTAATGTTCCTTTCAACAGATGTGGATCCAAAGTATTGGTGAGCTGCATGGTTTTATCTTTGACTTACATCCAATTTTTGAGACTTTGATTTACAGGAATTTTCAATAACTGAACTATTTTGTGTAGTAAATCAACAGGGATTCAATCTTTTACATGTATTTAATTATTCAATTCAGTGTCTTAATAAGGTTTACAAAGAACTCTAATCAATTTCAGATAATCATTCCTATGTTCACCCTTATATCCTTGTCCCAGTTTTTTTTTTTACGACCACGTTTGCAGTTTATTCTTCTTCTTTTGGTTTTTCCAGTTTATATGAATGAGCCTTACAGTGCCATTATCATTCATAAACTAGTAGTTATATCTCAAAGAGCCATGAACCTTGGAAGTAAAAATCTACTAGATAATTGGCTGAAGAGTTTTTTTATCAGTCTGATATGCAGGTTGACTGCTGGAATCATAGTCAATGCAATGCGCAAAACAGATCCAGCTTTATATTTATATAAAAGTCCCACCATGGCCTCCTTGGTAATGGGGCTAGTACCTTTTAAAAATACTTCTGCATAATTGGTTACTATACCAATTTTCTATTTTTTTGGAGAAATGAATGTAATATCTTTCCATGCAGAATGAAGATGAAAAGATAGTGCATGTCAATACTGTCTATGGAACAGTCCCAGGAACTGAAGTCCATCGGATTGAAATCCCGTTGAGATGTGAAATGGCGACCAACGAGACTTTTGGTTTTAGTTTTCTTCCTCAAGTTACCGATGTGGTTTCCCAGGGTCAATATCTCATCTCCCTGAAGCTCTACCAGAGTGAAGCCTTCACAGATCCAATCACAACATTTCCTTACGAGGTTGACCTCCATGGTTGGCTATATGTGGAGTTTGAAGTGCAGTCTGATGATGAAGGCTTTCAGATATTTGTAGAAAACTGCAAAGCTTCTCCATCACTAGAGAACACACAGGAGAATTACAATGTCATCCAACAAGGGTAACTGATACAAATGTTATACCCCATGTGGGGCCGCGGGGCACAGCAGGGGGTCGGTCACTGCCGGGACAAGGCCATCTTGTGCCCAGGGCGAAGATGGCAAACTGCGCCCCCCCCCTCCGGTATACAGAAAGAGGCACTGGGCTGGATTCAGATACATCAGTGTATCTGTCCGCCCGGCGTAAGATACGTTACGCCGCTCTAACTTTAGGCGAGAGTTCTTTATTCAGAAGGAACTTGCGCCCTTAGTTACGGCGGCGTAACGTATCTTTTGCGGCGTAAGGCCGCGTAATTCAAATGTGGAAGGGGGGGCGTGTTTTATGTTAATGTGTGTTGACCTGACGTGATCGAGGTTTTTTACGAATGGCGCATGCGCCGTCCGTGTACATATCCCAGTGTGCATTGCTCTAAATGACGTCGCAAGGACGTCATTGGTTTCGACGTGAACGTAAATTATGTCCATCCGTATTCGCGAACGACTTACGCAAACGACGTAAAATTTCAAAACACGGCGCGGGAACGATGGACATACTTAACATAGGATACGCCTCATATAGCAGGGGTAACTATACACCGGAAAAAGCTGAACGCAAACTACGTAAAAAAAAAAAACGCCGGGAGGACGTTCGTTTCTGACTCAGTGTAAATCCTCATTTGCATATTCCTCGCGTAAAAATACGGAAGCGGCACCTAGCGGCCAGCCTGGAATTGCAGCCTAAGATCCGACGGTGTAAAACACTTACACCTGGCAGATCTTAGACTGCATTCACACCTAGGCGTTTTTACGCCTGTAGCGCTACGCCGCTGCCGCCAGAGGGCTGAAAACAGATGTCCCTCTATGGAGATGGTTCACATCTCCACGCCGAACGCCGGACGCCTGTCGCCTGCCGCGTGAAAAAAGGTCCCGGGCCTTTTTTTCAGGCGTCTTCGAGCGTTCGGCTAGGAGATGGGAATCATCTCCATAGAGGGGGTCATCTTGGGGCACATCTAGGCGGACAATACCGGCGTTTTGTCGCCGCAAATCGCGGTACAAAACGCCGCTATTTTTACCGCGATTTCGTCCATCTAGATGTGCAGCCTTAGGGATATCTACGCGTAACGGATTCTCTGAATCAGTGGCATAGATACCACCGGCTGGACGGCGTATCAGGAAATACGTCGTCGTATCTCTTTCTGAATTTGGCCCAGTGTCTTTTCAAAACCAGAAAACACTTAAAACAATACAACAATACAACAATACAATACTGCAGCCCTGTCGCAGTATATGTACTACGGCGGGTCAGCAAATGGTTAAAGTGTAAGTTTACCTTACAGAAAATCTGTAAGGTGAACTTTCACTGGGCCCCCTTCCCATCCCCTCCCCCCCAGTCCTGCTAACCTGGAGTCCAGCGATCCCCCGCACTGACAGCTTGTATCGCCACTGTACTGGTCTGGGGATTTGAAATCCCTGCGGCTTTCTCTCCTCTTCGCTCATGGTGACAGGACGGGCTATGCGGGTTCTGATTGGTCAGCATTGCCCATGTGATGGCGTTGACCAATTAGAATGCTCCTAAATGCACTCGCTCTCCTCCCGGCCGGCCTCTCGGTGACGTCACGTCACGTCACGCTGAGACTGGGACTCGCCTGTTGGGCAGAGATTACTCCGCAGCTCTGCCTGACAGGGAAGGGAATGTCGGGTCCTTTGCTTGTACCGGGGTGCAGGAGCGCACTCTGCACATTTTTGCAAGCAGGCGCAGCTCTGCAGTGTTTTAGGTGTGGCTGTCGGTAGTCACTTGTTGCCCAGAAAGTTTAACAGCACACTGCCAGCACTACGCCCCTATTCCTACAATAAATTGCTCCGCCCAGGGCATCTGGCCCCTTCCGCCCACCACTTGTACCGGCCCTGGGTCCGGTGCATCCCCATTAACGTTTCAGGTCCAAATTAGGTCCGAATTTTTGCCAGAAACGGAGCCAATGACGTACAGGCCACTTCTGCTGTGCGCTCCGCAGCCACCCCAGAGATGTGTGAACCAGCTCCAGTGAGAGACGTTCATGCTCCCTTGCCATGCAAATTGAATGCGGGGAAACCCACATCCAATCCGCATAAGTGGGAACTCAGCCTAAGTTCTCTTTCATCAACAATAAATTGCCATTCTGCCTGTGTCCCGGACAATCGGTGGGTCCCGGCGGAACATCGTGTCCTATCACAGCGGGAGGGGGTCTCCGGTGGCTCCAGACCTGGAGTGCAGAATCACGTACAGGCATAGGCGTGTGCCCAGGCACACCCTAATCACCCTGTGCAGCACAGATTCCCCCTACTGCCCTGGCTCCCATCTCCCCCCCCCCCCCCCCCGCAGCGCTGCCAGCTTCCCTCCTCTCCTATCAGCTGTTGCTCCTGGGATGTTTTAGGAGTGGGGAAGGGGCCAGTAAATATGTAATTTACCAGCCCCTTCCCTTTCTGAATGAAACCCCTTGAGCGATCTGTAGTGTGTGTTTAGGTTTTGGGGTGCACACCATCAGGGGGGTACAGGCAGTACACCTGTAAGGGGCCCGGATGGCAACCCCCTCTTTTTTTTTTGTCAGGGGCCCGGAGGTCCCCAGGGCCCTGGATGGCAACCCATCTTTTTTTTTTTATAAAAATGTTTTTTATATATATTTTTATTTATTTATCTTTTTTCTATTTATTAAGGGGCCCAGAGGCAACCCCCCCTTTTTTTATATATATATATATATTTTTTTTTTATATATATATATATTTTTATAAAGGGCCCAGAGGTCCCCAGGGCAACCCCCCCCTCTTTTTATTTTTTTGTTCGTCAGCACCCAAAGCCCCCCAACCTCAATTTGCGGTGGCAGCACCCCCCGCTTCTTAATTCACGGCCCCCCACTTCTCAATTCACGGCCCCCCGCTTCTCAATTCGCGGCAGCCCCCCCACTTCTCAATTTGAGGCGGCAGCACCCCCCCTCCCCCGGTTCAGGGGGCCCATGCCTGAAGCTGTGTAAGGGGCCTCATAATTCCTGATGGCGGCCCTGTGCACACCCCAATGCCATAGGCTGCGCACACCTATGCATACAGGTATGTGATTTTGCACAAGAGAGCCACCTTGCTGATGTATAAATACACAGTATATGGTCAGCAAGGGGTTAGGTAATATCAAGATATTTAAAGGTACCCTAACCTTTTTTCGCTTTTTCTACCTTTAGGTGTCCTGTGGATTCTACTTTACAAATGTATCAGGTTCCCAGCCCAAGAATGCAACGCTTCAGTCTACACGTTTTCAAGTTCTATAATTTTGGACAAGTCTATTTGTCCTGTAACATCATCGTCTGTCGCAATGAGACCACCCCAAACCGTTGTACTCAAGGCTGCCTCACCGGAAGGCACAAACGTGAGGTTTATAACTCCAAGGTTCATCTGGGATCGGCCAGGTTATCTCAAGGACCTGTTGTTTTTCAATCTGGTGGTGAGCTGTCCTATTGTGTCCTCTTCTAAATATTGTTATTTTCATTTATGTTGGAGAGATGCATTGGGGCTAAGAGGATTGCATGGAATTTAGTTCTGATCAAAAAAACAAAAAGTTCTGCTGCCTTGTAAATTCTCAGAAAGATTTTAATTTAGCTTCTATCAGACCTTCGGGTCAAGCTGATAGAGTGTCCAATTCATCTTCTGGGGAGAATGGTGTTACTCAAGATCTTCTTGCCATGAGGATTATTGTCAAGGGCTTGATATAAACAAGTGATATCCAATTTTTGAGTGTCACTTAACCACTTCAGCCCCGAAAGAATTGGCTGCCGAATGACCGCGCCATTTTTTTTTTCGATTCGGCACTGCGTCGATTTAATATGACAATTGCGCGGTCGGGCGATGTTGTACCCAAACAAAATTGAGGTCCTTTTTTTCCCACAAATAGAGCTTTCTTCTGGTGGTATTTGATCACCTCTGCGGTTTTTATTTTTTGCGCTATAAACAAAAAAAGAGCGACAATTTTGAAAAAAAAATTAAATGGTGCCCGCCCCATTTGAATGAGGTGGGCTTGCGCCGAGCGGATTTACGCTACGCCGCCGCAAGTTTACAGGTAAGTGCTTTGTGAATCAGGCACTTACGCTGTAAACCTGCGGCGGTGTAACGTAAATGGGATACGTTACGCCGCCGCAGCGTAACAGATTTCTACGTGAATCTGCCCCAATATTTTTTACTTTTTGCTATAATAAATATTCCCCAAAAATATATAAAAAAAATGTTTTTCTGCAGTTTAGGCCGATATGTATTTTTCTACATATTTTTGGTTTAAAGAAAATCGCAATAAGCGTATATTGATTGGTTTGCGCGAAAGTTTTAGCGTCTACAAAATAGGGGATAGATTTATGGAATTTTTATTATTATTATTTCATTTTACTAGTAGTGGTGGCAAACAGCGATTTTTATCGTGACTGCAAAATTGCAGCGGACACATTGGACACTATTTTGGGACCATTGTTATTTAAACAGCGATCAGTGTTATAAAAATGCGCTGATTACTGTGTAAATGACACTGGCAGGGAAGGGGTTAACCAGTAGCAGACGAGGAATGGGTTAAGTGTGTCCTAGAGAGTGATTCTAACTGTGAGGAGGCAGGGCTACATGTGACACAACATTGATCACTGCTCCCGATGACAGGGAGCAGTAGATCGGTGTCCTGTCACTAGGCAGAAAAGGGAAATGCATTGTTCACAAAGGCATCCTCCGTTCTGCGTCTCTGGGACACGATCGTGGGACACCGACGGAGATCGAGTCCGTGGCTCCCGCGGGCATGGTCACGGAGCCCGTGGCGGGTGTGCGCGCCTGCTAGGCGGCAGATTCAAAGCAACGTATCTGTAGGTTGCTTTGCCTGCCCGCGCCATTCTGCCTACGTAAATGTACGCTAGGCAGTTGGCAAGCGGTTAATATTATTTATGAAAGACCACTGGGGAATATCTGTTCTACTATTTTTCTTGGGGAGATATGTCTACCTCTTATGTCCAACCTAAAGCAAGCAGAGTCATAAACCAGTGACTGATATAGATTCAGGATTCTACAAATTCAGATCTCAATGTACATAAAGTTAAGCTGGCCATACACCAGTAGAATTTCTTAAAAATGTTTTGTTTTCTGAATGTTCGTTCAATTTTCCAATGGTTAGTGGGATCAAATTGATAATCGCCTTTGACCATAGTCATGAGCTTCGTATTCGAGTCAAACTCATGTTCGACTCAAATACATGAGTTAATAGCTCCCCAATCATTCCAGAAATCATTGCAAACACTTGCCTTATATCCTCCAGCTCATGTTGTGGCCGTATCCATCATATGTGTGGGCAACTGAAGCCCAGTTCCCATTTTTTCCTGGTTTTTAGGAGATGCATGCTGGGCGATTTTTAGGCACAGTAATGCCCAGAGACTCCTGGGAAATGAGTCTCATCATTTCCTAGGAGGCAATGGGGTCCTAGGACAGGAAGTTGAACCACCTAGGACCAGGAACTTTTTTTTTTTTTACATTAAAGGCAAGTTGTTAATAGAAAGTTAATTTTTAGGGTGGAACTCCACCTTAACATGTGCATTTGTCCTGCAGTTGCTTTAAGCAGTTTTGTTTACATTTTTTTTTAACTTGTCTGGAAATAAAAAAAAGCAAACAAACCTGAACCCTAACCCTAATTCTCAACCCAAACCCTGATTTTCAACCCTAACCCTAACCCAAATTCTCAATCCTAACCCTAATTCTCAACCCAAACCCTGATTTTCAACCCTAATTCTCAACCCTAACCCTAACCCAAATTCTCAATCCTAACCCTAATTCTCAACCCTAACCCTAATTTTCAACCCTAACCCTAATTCTCAACCCTAACCCTAATTTTCAACCCTAACTCTCTAACCCTAACCTTAATTCTCAACCCTAACCCTCAGGCCCCGTACTCACGACCAAACATGTCTGCTGAAACTGGTCCGCAGACCAGTTTCAGCAGACATGTTTGGCCGTGTGTAGGCCCGAGCGGACCATTTTCGGGCGGATCGGACAGGTTTCCAGCGGACAACTGTTTCCTGGACTTGCTTTAAAACAGTCCGCTGGAAACCTGTCCCCCCGACATGTACGGTCGTCTGTACAGACCTACCGTACATGTCCGGCCGCCCGCCATCCCTCGCATGCGTCGAATGACTTCGACGCATGCGTGGAAGCATTTTAAAGGCAGGCCGCCCACGTCGCCGCGTCATCGTCGCGGCGACACCGCGGACACGCCCCGCGTATTGTTTACGCGCGGACCTCTGTTCGATGGTGTGTACAGCCATCGAACAGAAGTCCCCGGGCAGACATGTCCGATGAAAACGGTCCGCGGACCGGTTTCATCGGACATGTCTGCTCGTGAGTACTCGGCCTAAGTCTCAACCCTAACCCTAAGTCTCAACCCTAACCTTAATTCTCAAACCTAACCCTAAGTCTCAACCCTAACCATAACCCTTATTCTCAACCCTAGCCTTAAGTCTCAACCTCAACCCTAACCTATGAACTTTAAAAGTTCATCTCCACTTAGTGACTCTCCTCACTCTAAAACCCCGACCTTTCCCAGATCCCTTCGACACAAGTCTTTAGTCTTTCACTGATCTGAATAAAATAAAATACATTTTGATTGGTTGCTTTGGTTTGCCCATCGTCATTAGTTATTTGCACTGCTTTATTGAATAAGCTTGATTGTCTATACAATGTCAGTAAGAACTGTTTTTAAAGTTTCCCTCAACTCTTCTTCTACAGGAGAACCCCTTCAGAACAGCCAAACCCCGCATACAGTCCCGTCTTCAGTGCTTGTGGCTGTCATTGCTGTCATTGCTATGCTGTCAGGGATGGCCTTGGTGATACAGAAGCATTACTATAAAAGAAAAGGACGCACCGATCTGGAAAACAGTCTCTGAACTGGGAAATTAGTCAACGGTAACTTCTTAAAAGTCACACATTTTGAAGCTAAACTTAAAGCAGAACCAGAAAAATATAACAAGATAAATATAAATAGTCAAAGAGCAAAGCCAGCTTTTGCTGCAATACCTACCTTCACCATCATCATCCCATCTGTACCCCATTGCCAGTTTCTTACCATTGCACCCCCTGTAATATCCATCCCCCTGTATTCCTCTGCCAGATTAACCACCTCACCCACTATCATCATCATCCCTATACCCCCACCTCTGACATCCTACCACCCTGCCTCCTGTCATCAACATCCCCCTGTAGCCCACCTCTAGCATCAAACCACCCTACCCCCATCATTATCATCATCATCCCCCTGTACCCCACTGACAGCTTCCTACCACGCCACCCACACCACCACCACTGATCCCATCCAGCAACCACCATCCCTGCCAATGATCCCACCCCCCACCACTACCACTCATCCCAACCCATCTGCCCCAACCACCACCCTCACCACTGATCCCATCCTCCCACCACCGCTGCCACTCATTTCATCCAATGCCTCCCAACCTCCACCCTTGCCACTGATCCTATTCCCCCCACCACCTCTGCCACTCATCCCATTCAATCCCCCCTACCACTGATCCCACCCCTCTACCACCACTATTGCCACTCATCCCATCCCCCCACCACCGCTGCCACTCATCCCATCTCTCCCTCACCGTTGCCACTGATCCTATCCCCACCCAACCACCACTGTTGCAAATCACAAGTAATATTAGTTTTTTTTTTGGTGGGAGGGGGTTTAATATAATTATATTCTTTTTACCTAATTTCTATCACATGGGGGGGGGGGGCAGGGCCGGATTCTAGACAAGGCCAACAAGGCCAGGCCTCGGGGCGGCAGTGGGTGCAGGGGCGGCACTGCGGCTGAGAGGAGAGGACACTTTTTACTTTCATATTGGGAGTTCCCCCCTGTCATGCGGATGGTAAGAGGAGAAAAAACAGATGGAAGAGGAGGTGAGATAGTTCTTGGCAGCAGCAACCCCCCTCCCGGTTCTCTATGTAATTTTGTCATTTTCGGCAGCAGCACCCCCCAATGCTCAATGTCATTTTTAGCAACAACACCCCCCCGCTTCTCAGTGTCCTGCCGAAAAAGTCCCCCGGCGGATAATGTCCCCCCTGTACTGCGCAGGCGGGGGCGGCATTGAAGGACCTGGCCTTGGGGCGGAAAAGGGAGTAAATCCGGCCCTGGGGGGGGGGGGGCGTCTTTGAAGGACCCGGCCTTGGGGTGGCAAAGGGAGTAAATCCGGGCCTGACCACAGGTTCGATAGACACAGATTGCTATTGTGACCGTCATGTCGAATCTCCTATCTATATTGAACTGTTGAAGCAACGAAAACGAAAATAAAGCATTTTTTTTTTATGCCGGATCTTTTGGATTTCGGATTCTGCACGTTCCTTTTCGATTGTTAAAATGATAACGAAAATACCCGAACTTTGGACGAAAATGCATTCAGACGAAAACGAATGCACATGTCTACTAAACACTTTTTTGAACAACATTTTTGAATTTTCAAGGTGCCCCACCGCATAATAGCACAACATTATAGATAAAACATCTTCACAATTTTTATTTCATACAAATAATTAAAATATTAAATAAAAAGTAGAATAAACGTAGATTGGCAGCCTGTTGCAACATGTAACACCTATACTTTAGAGTGTATGTTTTGCCTCTGTGCATCAACGCTCACAATTGTAGGGCTTCATTGGTTTTGTATGTTATAACCATCTTGTATACAAACCATACCGTGAGAGTAGTTCAGGACAACGCATTTTGCAGTTAAGCTTCTTCAGGAACCCAGAAGTGTTTTTTGTTCAGTATCTTTGTTATTGGGATGTGGTGCCATTTGGACAATTTTTCAATCTGAGGGTCATATGTTAATGAAAATAATGAAACCGAAATTCTGATTGGAAGCCAAGGGAAACAAGAGCTAAAATTTTCAGCTTTTTGGAATTTAGCTTTAAAAAATGTTTCATGAATATAATCTGCGAGTATAAATTGCTGTGTGTTTGTGAGCATAACTGAAACCTTCGCAATATCTTTTCTTGAAATCCTCTAATAATAATAATTTTTGACTTTTAGATATGGCAAGCACTGGTATCTCCCATCTTCCAACTTCGTACAGGCTAGGTCTGGCAGGCATGGACACGTGTCAACCATTCTTTTGCCAAAATATGGAATCTAAAGAAAAAAAAAAATTACATGAAATAGTTAGGGATAGGCAGTTTGTGGGCCTTTTTTTAACCCCCTCTATGCCACAATCTGTATATATATGCAGGGCCGCCATGAGGAATTATGGGGCCTCTTACACAGCTTCAGACATGGGCCCCTTGGAGCAGAGAACCAGGGGGGGGGGGGGTGGCGGCTTCCTCAATTTGAGAACCGGGGGGCTGCAGCAAGTTGAAAAGGGGGTGCCACGAATTGGGGGGGGGGGTTGCCCTGGGGACCTCTGGGCTTCTTACAAAATAAAAATAAAAAAAAAGTATATAAAAAAATTATAAAACAAGGGGGGTAGCCATCTAGGGCCCTGGGGACCTCTGGGCCCTTTAATAAAATAAAATAAAAACCGGGGGGGCTGCCGCGAATTGAGAAGCGGGGGTGCCGCGAATTGGGGGGGTTGCCCTGGGGACCTCTGGGCTTCTTACAAAAAAAAAAAAGTATATAAAAAGTATATAACAAAAGGGGGGTAGCCATCTGGGGCCCTGGGGACCTCTGGGCCCTTTAATAAAATAAAAAATAAATATATAAAACACCTTTTTTAATAAAAAAAAAGGGGGTTGATATCCGGGGCCCAGTGGACCACCGGGCCCCTGGGGACCTCTGGGCACTTTAATAAAAACAATAATAATAATAAAAAAAAAAATATATATATATATATATAAATAATAATAATAATAATAATAATCTTAGATTAAAAAAAGGGTGGGGGGGGTTGCCATCCAAGGCCCTGGGGACCTCTGGTCCCTTACAAAAAATAAATAAATAAAAAAAGGCGGTTGCCATCCGTGCCCCTGGGGACCTCCAGCCACTTACAGGTGTACTGCCTGTACCCCCTGATGGCGGCCCTGTATATATGTTCTGCAGTATGATATCTTGTGCTGGAGATACATTTATAAACACCCACAACTTTGAGAGCCAGAAGCCGACACTTTGGGGTGGACTTATTAAAATTAGAGAGTGCAAAATCTGGTGCAGCTCTGCATAGAAACTAATCAGCTTCCAGGTTTTTTCTTTGTCAAAGCTTTATTGAACAAGCTGAAGTTAGAAGCTGATTGGCTGCCAGTGCTTAGCTACACCAGATTCTGCACTCTCCAGTTTTAGTTAACCAATCCGTTTGTGTGGTTTATATCTCTCAATCCAAGCTGACAGCTTGTGCCCCGTCCAGAGCTTTTTTTCTCAGAAAATAGGTGCAGGAACTCAACCACGACCCAGTTTAGATTTCAAAAACAGTAGAAGGGTCTTAAAGGGGCATTAAATACCAGGATTGTATTACATACAGAGTGTAGAGTTCAGAGTGCAGAGCTGTCACTTGTAAACACAGAAACCAGACTTCTGTGTTTACAAGTGATTGTGGTGAGCAGTCACCAAAGGGTCTGAGCCAGAGGTGGTGGAACTGAGTTCCCCCAAGTTCCCCCTGAAAAAAAGCCCTGGTTCTGTCTGAACATAATCACGTTATCACTATGTCAGCTCTGATCTGGTGCCAAAAAGAAGGCTATAGGCTTCATTGTAAATTAGAAAACAAAATTCTTCAGCCTGCCGTGTCTTCTGTTTAATACTCTAGAAAATGTACTGGCACCAGTGGGAGTTAACAATGCTCCATGATTGGTATCAGTGGGAGGAATGGTGCCCCATCATTGATGTCAATGGAAGGAATAGTGATTCATCATTGGTATCAGTGGGAGGAATAGTGACCCATCATTGGCGTCAATGGAAGGAATAGTGATTCATCATTGGTATCAGTGGGAGGAATAGTGACCCATCATTGATGTCAATGGAAGGAATAGTGATTCATCATTGGTATCAGTGGGAGGAATAGTGACCCATCATTGGCGTCAATAGGAGGAATAGTGTCCCATCATTGGCGTCAATAGGAGGAATAGTGACCCATCATTGGCGTCAATAGGAGGAATAGTGACCCATCATTGGCGTCAATGGGAGGAATAGTGATTCATCATTGGCATCAGTGGGAGGAATAGTGATTCATCATTGGTATCAGTGGGAGGAATAGTGATTCATCATTGGTGTCATTGGGCTGCAGTTTAGAGACCACCGCCATGGAAGAACCTTGAGGTTTCAGAATGCATCCATGAGAATAAAGCCCAGACATACAACTCTACTTTAACCAGGGCAACCCACCCTTGTTTCACAACCATAATATAATCTGTAATACAGGTTTGGTTTGTGGCCCTGATGAAAGGAAAGAAAGTCCCAAATGTTGGGTTCTCCCCACAACAGGATATCTTTCAACGGAGACACTAATTCTGGTGACAACCAGGGATTCTCTTACTAGAGAGGGATTTTCTCTGGCTATGGGATAGGAAATGAAGGGAAATCTTCCAAATGGAACACAGATGATAAAAATAAAACCTTAAAAGAGTTACAACCTTTCCTTACTCTAGCCCAGGGGAGCCCAACCTTTTGAAGAGCGAGGGCCACATAAGCAACTTGGTAACTGGTCGCGGGCCACAATAAGTGGACAGAATCCGTGTCCGCTCTTTATATGCAGAGCAGACACGGACACAGCCCACTCTACTCTGTGGGCCCTCCCATACGATCCAACAAATGGAAGGGGACAGATCCCCTTCTGTTTTTTGTTTTTGTGGATTGGATTGGAGGTAGGTGGGTGCAAATGGACACAAGTCCGTTTACATCTTCCGCTCCATAGAGATGAATAGAGGGTCTGTGTGGGATGAACCAATCATGTGAAAATGGACCTAAGGCTGCTTTCACATGGGTCATCAACCTGCGATCTGGGCTTGCGAACCTGCTATCCCAAAGCAGGAGGCCGCGGGCCACATCAGAGGGATCCGCGGGCCACATATGGCCCTCGGGCCGCTGATTGGGCACCCCTGCTCTAGCCCCAAAAAAGTTTTGCGTATATTTCTACTTTAATAACACTTTAAACAACCTAGTCATTTGCTATGATCAATGGCGTCCCTGGGGGGGGCAGAGGGGGCCCTGACCCCCCCAACATTATGCTGTGCCCCACCATGTGCCCCCCCCAAAAAAAAAATGATTTGCCGCTGGAGTAACACAGTCTCTCCTGAGAGGGAGAGCATCCCCAGTCAGCTCCTGCGGGGGATTCCTCCCCCCTCCCTCTGCTCGCTGACACTGCATAATGCGAGCGCTCACACAGCCGCCTGGTCTGCTCCTTCCCCTGCAATACTGCTGCTAGGTGACCAGCTGAGGGCTCGGCTCTCTATAACCAATAGTGCCAGCCTTCCCCTGCATGCACCCATAATGTCACCAGCACTAGGTCCAAATAGACTGCTGCCGCTGCCAAGGAGACAGAAGCCAGACCAGCGTTGTCAATAGCAGGGACAGGACAGGACAGCTGGGGAACCCCACAGTGGCAGAACACCAGGGCCCGGTGGCAAGACAACCTTTGCAACACTGCTTTGGACCCTTATATTTTCTTGGTGTGCTGGTGACATATATCTCTTATTTTCTGCCACTCTGGGGGGCCCCAGTATAGTAGGAAGGGAGCTCACTGCAGAACATGTGAAAGGGCCCGTTGTGGGATCGTAGTAAAAGGCCCCAGGATATATATATATATATATATATATATATATATATATATATATATATATATAATTGCATTTTAAAGTTGGCCCCCCTACTTTTGTCTCTGCCCCCCCCCCCCTTGTGCCCCCCCTAAATATGAAAGCTGGAGACGCCACTGGCTATGACAGCATAAAAAAGCAAGTCATAATATTCCGTTTGCCATAAATGCAAAAGGATGGATCTGAACCAACAAATGCAGGTGTTTGGCACCCTCCCAACATTCTATTTTGTTCAGGGAACATACAGAATAATAATGTGGACCTTTCCATTTCCACAGCTGCAACATTCGTAACAGTTATTATCAGCAAGGACTTACTCTATGACTTAATGGATGACAATCTTCACCCTCATTGCCAAGCGGAGTACACATACGAAGGCCTCGTATCCAAAGGCTCACTGCGCAACACATCTCTCCTCCGCACTGAAGATCCCTTTCACAAGCCTATGAATATAACAATATGTACAAACTTAATTTCACTGGTGTCACATTCTTGAAATGCATAATAGAAGCAACAAACTTCCGTGGAATGCCATTAGGAAAAGTCCTTGTAATACCGTAAAAGTGTGATTGTTAAATAAAAATGAAAAGCTTCCCGCAATACCACAATGAACAGTATTGTGCACATTCAATCAGTGTCTGATGCTTCAAAACTGATTGTAAGGAGCGGTCAAGGCCTTTAACCAGAAATCTAAATTGATGGCGTGTAATTGTATTCTGTGAGTAAGACATACCTATGTTATTACATTTTAAAGCACAAATGTGAGCTTTGAGTGTATTGTATTTATTTATTTATTTTTATACTTACCTTTACTGTATTAAGGCGTCTTCAGGTCAGTCACATGACATCTTCAGGTCATTCACATGACATCTTCAGGTCAGTCACATGACATCTTCAGGTCAGTCACATAACATCTTCAGGTCAGGCACATGACATCTTCAGGTCAGTCACATAACATCTTCAGGTCAGGCACATAACATCTTCTGGACAGTCACGTGACATCTTCAGGTCAGTCACATAACATCTTCAGGTCAGGCACATGACATCTTCAGGTCAGTCACATGACATCTTCAGGTCAGTCACATAACATCTTCAGGTCAGTCACATGACATCTTCAGGTCAGTCACATGACATCTTCAGGTCAGTCACATGACATCTTCAGGTCAGTCACATAACATCTTCAGGTAAGGCACATGACATCTTCAGGTCAGTCACATGACATCTTCAGGTCAGGCACATGACATCTTCAGGTCAGTCACATGACATCTTCAGGTCAGACACATGACATCTTCAGGTCAGTCACATGACATCTTCAGGTCAGGCACATGACATCTTCAGGTCAGTCACATGACATCTTCAGATCAGGCACATGACATCTTCAGGTCAGTCACATGACATCTTCCGGTCAGTCACATGACATGCAGAGTCCTTTATAGCTCAATGATGCAAAGAGTGACGATCTTTGCATCATTACACTGTGTGTGGGGGGTGTCATTGTGAACCCTCTAAGGTGTGCCTACCCCTTAGAGCATGGGTGCCCACAATGAAATTGAATTTGAGACCCTTGCTCTAAGGCATGGGTGCTCAACCTGTGGCCCTCCAGCTGTTGCCCAACTACAATTCCCACCATGCCTCGGCCTTTGGGAGTCAGGCTTGTAACTATCAGCTTTGAAGTGCCTCATGGGACTTGTAGTTCTGCAACAGCTGGAGGGCCACAGGTTGAGCACCCATGCCTTAGAGCAAGGGTGTCAAATTCAATTTCATTGTGGGCCACATCAGCATTTATTGCCCTCAAACGGGCCGGTTGTATCTGTACGATTAGATGTCCAGCGCATCCCCTCCCCTTAAATTAGATGTCTCAAGAGCCACCCCACCATCCGAAGTTGAGTCCTCCACTCTCCCTTACATCACAGTGCACCCCCTTTCCTTATGCTGCTGCTGGGAAGAGGCTGGATGTATTGCTTCAAAGCAAAAACTTACGGTCTGGAGGAGGACCAGAGGAGGGCTGGAGCTTTGCTGCAGCTGCAGGAGAGGTGTGAGGGCCACATAAAATGGCCTGGAGGGCCGGATTCGGGCCACGGGCTTTGTGTTTGACACCTGTGCTTTAGAGGGTTCACGATGAAACCCCCCACACACAGTGTAATGATGCAAAGATCAGCACTCTCTGCATCATTGAGGCATGAGGTACTACAAACACAAGAAGACCTTGGCTCTGATGATTCACATCAGGATAACACAGTGATGTGCGATTTCTGTGCATTAATTTGAATAGGCTGAAATCACACTTGAACGCCCCATAAAAAAAAACTGAGCACTAATCTGCATACTTACCCTCCTCCCAGGACTAATCCGCCCCACATGCCCACTCCTTGTCCTAGCTCTGTACGGAAGGCACCTTTCCCACAACCCATTCTGGTGTGAACCTGCGCTTATTAGTCATCCCAGTTGCATGATGCTGGGCGTGATCAAGCCTGGAAGACTGAGGACATCTAGTGGTGGAAATAATTAGAGCCACGTACAGTGCCTGAGAGGAGGTGAGTATTGCAGCCAGGACTGTTTATTTTTTTTATTTCCGCAGCTGCTGGAGACCATTGAAATAAATAGGATTTGGGCTTTACATTGTAAATTACATTTTTTTTTTCATCTCAGTGGAGAATACAAATACTTCCTCCAACCAATAGACACTAAATCATCTTTTTAAATGATATTTTCTCTAAACTGAATTATTACTAATACAAACTTTACCATACATGTCTTGTCTATTTCAATTTATAGTCTTTTATTCCAAAAGCAGCAAACCAGCCTCCTGAACCATAATGCCCTCAACATGGCTGCCTTGATAGATCCCCCTGACAAAGCACCTTGCCTCCATGTTGATGAGGGTATGAGAACAAGGGCCTCTTCTCCACAACCATGGTTAGGTCCCATGCACACGAGACGCTGGTAAACTCGAGTTCAGAGGCATTTGGACAGCTTTTTCAACTGCCCCTGAACACATTCAATGTTATCCTATGTGTCCATGCACACAGTCACGTTTTTCTGTGTTTTTCGGCAGTTGCGTTTATGCTCGTTTTTTCAGAAGCAAACAAATGGGTTCAGACGATAAACGTGGCAAAACGCAGCAAAACGCGATTTCGTTTATAGGCGTTTTTAAAGGTGACCTATTTTTTTACATTAGAAATCTAAAAAATTATGGCAAATGATGAAAAAACATAAAAAAAAACATTAAAAAAATGTAATTGCTTGCATTGCATTGTGGACAATCCACAACTTGTGGCAGGTGACGTGGCAAGTGGACAATCCACAACTTGTGGCAGGTGACGTGGCAAGTGGACAATCCACAACTTGTGGCAGGTGGCGTGCCCAGGTGACGTGGCAGATGACGTGGCAAGTGGACAATTCACAACTTGTGGCAGGGGACGTGGCAAGTGGACAATCCGCAGCTTGTGGCAGGTGATGTGGCAAGTGACACGCTAAATACAAGTACACTGCTGCTCTCTCAGCTGCTACTCACTCTGGTCTCACAAAATGACTGAAATGGTTAAATAATACTGTTTTTTGAGCTTAGGTCTTATGGTGTTTCTTAACCAAACGCTTATAAACGCAAACGCGGTAAAACGCAGTAAAACGCTGCGAAATTCGTGGCAAAACGGGCGTTTTATACGCCGGTTTTTGCTTTTGAAAACGTGTGTTAAGATGAGTTTGCATCTGCGTCTCGTGTGCATGGGGCCTTAGTGGTTCTTCTTGCAGGGGAGTCTGGAAGTCCAGTTAAATGTCACTTTAAAGTGATTGTAAAGGATAAATAAAAACAACAAAAAAACATGTTATATTTACCTGCTCTGAGCATCCTCCTCATCAAGGGTCCCCAGACGGCGCTTCTGGCCCCTCCTCCCACTGAGTGCTTCCATAGCAAGCTTCCATACAGATCACTGCTCGGCACACCCCCCGATCCCTTCTAACTGGCTGTGATTGACAGAAGCAAGAGCCAATGGATCCCACTGCTGTGTCTGAGCCAATGAGGGTGCAGAGAGCGGAGAGAACCTCCACTCTCATACACATCGCTAGGTCAAGATCAGGCTCAGGTAAGTATTTAGGGGGGTTGCATGCACAAGGGGTTTATTTTATCTTAAAGGAGAAGTCCAGCCAAATCTCATTTTGGCTAGACTTCTCCTATGGATCACAAGAGTGCAATACGTTTTGAAGTCCACTCTCTGCTGACGTCACCAATGTCAGTCCAGGCACCGCGTCATTCCGACCACGGAGTCTGGATCCACCAGGTTCCTGGACAGACACCCGTCTCAGGGTCTCAGCGATCCGCTGAGAGCTTGAGACGGCCCACTCCGCCTCCTCCACAGCTCAGCGCTCCAATGAGCGAGGAAGGAGATGAGGAGAGAGCTGTGACTGACAGAAAACCATGTAAACTGAGCGATCGGCAATGTTCAATCACTCGGTCCTCAGCATAGAGGAACCGGGAAACAGGTGCAGCATAGGTACGATGATCGTGTGTACGCGGCATAAGAGCAAGCTAAAAAAGTTACGAGCCAGTTTTTTTTAAATCGGCTCCCTGGTGCCCGGAACTGCACTTCCAGGGCGCCGGGCAAAAGAAATTGCTCAGTCCTGGGGCCAGGCCCAGACTGGGACAAGAAATAGGCCCGGGAATTTAAGATTGAGCATCCCCCTTTTTCACAGAAATAGAGATTTGTTTTGGCGGTATTTAATCACCGCTGGGTTTTTATTTTTTGCTAAACAAACAAAAAAAATACATAAAAAATTTGAAAAAAATAACTTTTTTTTTGGGTTCTGTTATAAAAAATGTCAGATAAGTTATTTTTTTCTGTCATGGATGTGTACTGAGGGGGCTGCACTGATGGGCCTCGATGAGGTGGCACTGATGGGCACTTATAGACTGCACTGATGGGCCCTGATGAGGTGGCATTGATGGGCACTGATAGGCTGCGCTGATAGGCAGAACTGATGGGAACTAATGGGGCTGCACTGATCATTAGGGCACTGATGATCAGTGCTCTAACTATCTGTGTACATGTCCCCTGTAACACTTGCCGGTTGTGACACTGCGTGAGGAAAGTACTGCTGATAACGGGCAAGTTTGTTTACATTGGCCCAGATTCAGCTAGAATTTGACCTTTTTTTACGGAGGCACAGGGCAGCGTTTTTGCCCTGCGCCCCCGCAAATTATCTGCGCTGCGCGCAATTCACGGAGCAGTAGCTCCGTAAATTGCGTGTGCGCTCTTTAAAATTGCCCTGCGTAAGGCGCCTAATGTAAATGATCCCGTAGGGGGCGGGAATCATTTAAATTAGGCGCGCTCCCGCGCCGAGCGCATGCTCCGTCAGGAAACTTTCCTGACGTGCATTGCGGCAAATGACGTCGCAAGGACGTCATTTGCTTCAAAGTGAACGTGAATGGCGTCCAGCGCCATTCACGAATCACTTACGCAAACAACGTGAAATTCAAATTTCACGACGCGGGAACGGCGTGTATACTTTAGCATTGGCTGCCCCTACTATTAGAAGTGGCAGCCTTACGCTAAAGACGCCGTACGGAAACTACGTAACTTGCGTACGCAGGGCCCGCGCAACATTGTGAATCGGTGTTAGTATGCAATTTGCATACTATACACTGAGCACAATGGGAGCGCCCCCTAGCGGTCATCGCAAGAATGCAGCCTAAAATCTGCGTGGCATAAGAGCCTTATGCCACGCAGATTTTAGGCTGCAGTCGGCGTTACGATGTTCCTGAATCAGGAGCATTCGTAACGCCGGAGCAAGTCAGCAATTGCGCTGCGTAACCTATGGTTACACGGGTGCAATTGCTTCTTGAATCTGGGCCATTGTGATCAGCTGTGATTGGGCACAGCTGATCACATGTTAAAGGACGGTGATTGGCCCTTTACCACTGGATGTGTGCCCCTGGGGGTGTGCAGGGGATGTGGTTTCCTTGAGGACATCCATGGACACCCTCCCACAACAACAGATTTGCACTGTAGGCGTTTTTTGGCTATAGCACAGTAATAAAGTGGACGGCTGACAATGATGCAGACGGTTTACAAATGCCCAGATGCCAGGACCCAATTCCTAGTGGCCATGGCGACCTGGTGCCTGGGGTTTGTCAAGCCCTGCATTAAAAGTGGTTGTAAAGCTTTGTGTTTTTTCACCTTGTACTCTCCGGCCCCCCGTTTTACTTACCTGAGCCCCGAACTTCCGTGGGCTCGTTCCCGCGTCACTTTCCAAGCGGTTTGTCGGCTGTTTATTGGTTAGATTGACAGCAGCGCAGCCAGTGACTCCCGCTGCTGTCAATCAAATTAATGACGTGGCTTGCCGGGGGGGCGGGGCTGAGTCATACACTTGGCGGCTATGGCTGCCTAGTGTATTACTCGGGAGTGTGCCCGCAAGGTAACCCCCTTGGGAAAACGCTTCCCAGAGGGGGTTAGCTCTTGCATGGAGAGCCGCTGTGGGACCCCAGAAGAGGACAATCGGGAGTTGTCCGGTCGCCATGGGAGAGACTTGTCAAAGTGGGCCGGTCTGGATGAAGTCCAGGGCCAAATTTTTGTCCCAGGCCAGCCCTGACATAAAGTACAAGAAAATGATACATCTACATAGACACAGCATGAAATAACACAAGGGAGGCGATTACTGCACACTTGTGGGATATGATTTTTTTATAATAAGACCCCCCTATGGAAGACATGACATGTTTTGGTTCTTAACCCCTTCAATACCGGGCTTTTATACCCACCTCAATACCGGGTCTATTCTGGCACTTCTCTCCTACATGTACAAATCATCGTTCTTTTGCTAGAAAATTACTCAGAACCCCCAAACGTTATATATGTTTTTTTAGCAGACACCCTAGGGAATAAAATGACGGTCATTGCAACGTTTTATCTTGCACGGTATTTGCGCAATAATTTTTTAAACGCCATTTTTTTTGGGAAAAAAGTTGTTTCATGAATTAAAAAAATAACAAAACAGTAAAGTTAGCCCAATTTTTTTGTAAAATATGAAAGATTATGTTACGCCACAGCCGGGCACCCACAGTGACAATGCCGGCGCGGCGGAGAGGAGGGGGTGACAAACGGGGCTTCATTCCCCCGCATCGCTGGACCCTGGGACAGGTACGTGTCCGATTATTAAAAGTCAGCAGCTGCAGAATTGGGAGCTGCTGACTTTTAATACTTTTTTTTTTAGGCGGAACACCCCTTTAAAGTGTCTCTAAAAGTATTTTTTTTACCCTAATACATTCTCTGCATTAAAGTGGTTGTAAAGGCAGAAGGTTTTTTTTTTTTTTATCTTAATGCATTCTATGCATTAAGATAAAACAAACTTCTGTGTGCAGCACCCTCATACTTACCTGAGCCCCATCTTGATCCAGCGATGTTGCACGAGAGTCTTGGCTGTCCGGGACCCCCCCCCCCCCCATTGGCTGAGAAAGCAGTGGGGCGCTATTGGCCCCTGCTGCCGCCAATCAAAGTCAGGGAGCCAATGAGGAGAGAGGGGGTGGGGCCGAACCGTGGCTCCCTGTCTGGGTGGACACACAGAGCAGTGGCTCAGCTCGGGTGCCCTATAGCAAGCTGCTTGCTATGGGGGCACTCAAAAGAAGGGAGGGGCCAGGAGCGCCGGCGAAGGACCTGAGAAGAGGAGGATTGGGGCTGCTTTGTGCAAAACCATTACACAGAGCAGTTAAGTATAACGGGCCAGATTCACAGGAAAAAGTACGCCGGAGTATCTGCTGAGACTCCGGCGTACTTTCAAGTTTGCCGCATCGTATCTTAATTTGTAATTCACAAACAAGATACGATGGCATTTGGCTAAGATCCGTCAGGCTTACGGCTTCGTACGCCTTCGGATCTTAGGCTGCAATTCTAGGCCGGCCGCTAGATGCCGATTCCATTGCGGTCGGCGTCGAATATGCAAATGACTATTTACGGCGATTCACGAACGTCCGCTTTGCCCGTCGATCTAAATTTATGTCGTTTCCGTAGAGATGCGTCGCGTAAAACTAAGCATGCCCTCTAGGTGGTCTAACCAATGTTAAGTATGGCCGTCGTTCCCGCGTCGAATTTTTAAATTTCACGTCTTTGGCGTAAGTCGTCCGTGAATGGCGCTGGACGCCATTTACGTTAACGTCGAAACCAATGACGTCCTTGCGACGTCATTTAGCGCAATGCACGTCGAGAAATTTTAGGGACGGCGCATGCGCAGTACGTTCGGCGCGGGAACGCGCCTAATTTAAATGGTACACGCCCCATTTGAATTAGGCGGGCTTGCGCCGGACGGCTTTACGTTACCCTGCCGTAAGTTTACACGCAAGTGCTTGGTGAATCAGGCACTTGCGCTGAAAACTTGCGGCGGTGTAACGCCGCAGATCTCTGTGAGTCTGGCCCAACATGTTTATTCATTTTAAATAAAAAAAAAAGAGACTTTAGTATCACTTTAAGGTAAAAAAATAAAATAAAACCTTCTACTGCCTCTTCCCCCCCATCCCTCTTTCTAACACTTACCTGAGCCTGGTATTGATCCATTGCTATGCCATCCTCTCCCCCCTCTCACAGGCTGCACACATAACAGTGGGAGCCATTGGCTCCTGTGGCTGCCAATCAAATCTTGACAGGAGGGAGCAGGGGGGTGTAGCTGAGCTGCGTTGTGTGTGTCTGTGGACACACACAGCCAGCCTTGGGAGTGCACCCACATGTGTGCCCCCATAGCAAGAGGCGGCTTGCTTATGGGTGCACACGCTGAAGTGGAGAAGTGGACGGCGGCGGACGGGGGGGACCCCAGAAAAGGAGAAATGGGGCTGCCATAGCACAAAGCAGGTCAGTACAACTACATTTTTATTTTAAAGTAGAGGTTCACCCAAAATATACATTTTTAACATTAGGCTAATTAAGGGGAGCAGAAACGGGTATTTTTTTTAAAATCAATGCCGTACTTACCGTTGTAGAGATAGATGTTCTCCCGCCGCTTCCGGGTATGGGCTGCGGGACTGGGCGTTCCTATTTGATTGACAGCCTTCCGACCGTCGCATACAGCGCGTCACGAGTTTCCGAAAGTAGCCGAACGTCGGTGCGCAGGCGCCGTATAGAGCCGCACCGACGTTCGGCTTCTTTCGGCAACTGGTGACGCGCTGTATGCGACCGTCGGAAGGCTGTCAATCAAATAGGAACGCCCAGTCCCGCAGCCCATACCCGGAAGCGGCGGGAGAACATCTATCTCTACAACGGTAAGTACGGCATTGATTTTAAAAAAAATACCCGTTTCTGCTTCCCGTAATTAGCCTCAATCTAATGTTAAAAATAATTTTTTGGGTGAACTCCCGCTTTAAGAAAAAATACGATTTACAATCACTTTAAGGTCGCATGACTAACCCCCCATTTTTAGTGCCAAAACACCAATGCACATGCGCAGCACGGAGATTGGGGTGGCTCCTTGAGAACCTAAGAAGGAGTTAGAGCCACCCTCAGGATGGAAATGTAGAAACTTCAAAGACAGAATGTTCACAAGTGACAGGCTGCAGACTGAAAGCAAGGAGCAAACTAAAGTCCTGCAATATACTGCTCTATAGAACATTGAGGGTTCAATAACAGGTAAAGGCACACAGATCTGCACTCACCCCTGTGATGACAGCAGTGTCCCCGCACTCCAGAAGTAGGAAAACAGAGCCCAGGAGAAACGGCAGACAGGTCAGTTTTCTCATAATAATGAAGGCTTGGCAGGAGGTGATATCCGCGGGGGAGGTCAAGGCTTGCTCAGGCGAGGAGCCGATGGAGGAGCAGATGAAGGAGATCACCGGACTGGAGCCGTGTAAAGTCTGCCGCTGGCTGCCTCTCTCCGTACTGCGGAGCCGTTTTAAAGCTCCGCTCACCCTCACCGACTTCCATGACTCACCCAGAGATAAAGAGGAGCACAAAGGTGCGCAACGCCCGCCAATCACAGGGAGGGAGACGGGCGGACCCGCCCACAAGCAGACTGCACTTGTTCTGCACTCTGCTTTGGTCCTGGGACTCCCAGTTCTCACCAGCAAGGTTACTGGGAGTGTGGTCACCCAGACAGTGATGGGAATGGAGATAGAAGAAACACAGCACTGTACTTTGTGTGGACTGATTGTAGTGATAGATGGGGGGGGGGGAGGGGATTTAATTCACTTTTTATTGGTTTACCAATGCATATGCAGAATTGAAATTACATATGTAGATTGTTACCATACTGGAAGAAAATCTACCATTATATATATATATATATATATATATATATATATATATATATATATATATATATATATATATAATTTTCTGCCAGTATGGTAACAATCTACATATGTAATTTTAATTCTGCATATGCATTGATAAACCAATAAAAAGTGAATTAAACCCCCCCCCCCCCCCCATCTATCACTACAATCAGTCCACACAAAGTACAGTGCTGTGTTTATTAATAATAATAATAATAATAATAAAAAACATATATATATATATATATATATATATATATATATATATATATATATATATATATAATGCATATACACACACATGCATACATTTTTATTATTGTCATGACAGGTTTCTATATAGTAATTATTTAATAGTAAATTCATGTTTTCTATTACTAAAATGGGTAAAGGAAAATACTTTACTGGGTATAGATCTATAGATTGTAAAATCCCTGTGTATCTATTTACATTTTTTTTCCTACATTTTCATGACATTTTATTATATTGTTATTTACATTCATTATGCACTTTTTTTATATATGATTACCATGACAGGTTTGCAATTAGCACTGTAATAAAATTTTATATATATATATATATATATATATGTATATATATATATATATATATATATATATATATATATATATATATATATATATACAGTATATATATAAAATGACAGTGCTAATTGCAAACCTGTCATGGTAATCATATATAAAAAAAGTGCATAATGAATGTAAATAACAATATAATAAAATGTCATGAAAATGTAGGAAAAAAAATGTAAATAGATACACAGGGATTTTACAATCTATAGATCTATACCCAGTAAAGTATTTTCCATTACCCATTTTAGCATTTTAGTAATAGAAAACATGAATTTACTATTAAATAATTACTATATAGAAACCTGTCTTGACAATAATAAAAATGTATGCATGTGTGTGCATATGCATTTTATATATATATATATATATATATATATATATATATATATATATATATATATATATATATATATATATATTTTTTTTATTATTATTATTACAGTGTTAAATTGTTAAATGCAAACCTTTCATGGTAATCAATGTAAACCCTATGTAATAATATAAAAAAAATGGCATGAAAAAGTAAAAAAAATAATTAAATAGATACACACAGGGACACGTGCAATTTACTATGTCAGGTCTTTTCCCCCGTAATGTCCTTGGCGTATGTACATACAAATACACGTGTACAGTACACACACACATATATATATATATATATATATATATATATATATATATATATATATATATATATACTGTTTATCAATAAATAAATATATGTGTGTTTGCATACTCTTTTTAACTATTTACCAATATTAAGCAGGATGTGTTATTTTTTACATAACTCTAAAGATCATTTTCAAATAAAAATGCCTGGTTGGACAATTGAATTCTCTTGATGTGTTATTATATGTGGTGACCTTGAGTGGCTTCGTTTTCTGTTCTCCTCAATAGAATCCTTATGTAAGGATAATGGCAGCTAGAATGTGTTGGCAAATTATAAAGGCTAGAAGAATGGACAGCCGCACTTCCAAAAAAAGCCTTGGGTTGTCTTTATTAAAAAAAAATGACAAATGCACTACAAAGTACAGCAAAACAATGGAGATAGCATCCTACGCGTTTCACACTGCGGTCAGTGCTTAATCATGGCTAATGTGTTGGCGTTTTTTTATTTTTTTTGGTGTTAAACACAGTGGGCCAGATTCATGAAGAGATACGACGGCGGATCTCCTGATCCGCCGTCGTATCTCTGAGATCCGACGGTTGGATCTATGCGACTGATTCATAAGAATCAGTTCCGCATAGATCTCCCTTAGATCCGACTGGTGTAAGTGCCTTACACCAGTCGGATCTTAGGCTGCAATCTACCGCCGGCCGCTAGGTGTCGTCGTGTTTTTTTACGCGCCGGATATGCAAATGAGGAGAACCGCCGATTCAAGTCCGAACGCCCGCCCGTCGATTTTTTTTACGTCGTTTGCGTTCGGCTTTTTCCGGCGGATAGTTACCCCTGCTATATGAGGGGTAGCTAATGTTAAGTATGGCCGTCGTTCCCGCGCCGAGATTCAAATTTTTACGTCGTTTGCGTAAGTCGATCGGGAATACGGATGGCCGGAATTTACGTAGCCGCCGAAAACAATGACGTCCTAGCGGCGTCATTTGGAGCATGCGCACTGGGAAATTTCGCCGGCGGCGCATGCGCTGTTAAATTGGCGCGGGAACGCGCCTGATTTAAATTGTACACTCCCCCTAGCCGTGGAATTTGCATTTGAATTTGGGGAGTTACGATCCGACGGTGCAATTTTGGAGGTAAGTGCTTTGTGAATACAGCACTCGCCTCGCAAAAGTGCACCGGCGGATCGTAAATCACATAGATTACGCGGATCTAAAGATCCGCTAATCCATGTGAATCTAGCCCTGTGTGATCTTTAAGAGCTGACTTTTATCGAAAATTTTAGTGCAGAAATTAAAATTATAACACATACTGAGTCAGTTAATCTGGTTAAAAAACCTCCATATACACAATCCTGTACCCACAGTTGATCCTGAGGAAGGCAAAGAAAACCCCAATAAAGAATGGTCCAACTTGTTCAATGGGGGAGGGGGGTGGGGTTCTTTCTGATGCCCCAAGAGGCAATTGGAAATTCCCTGGATCTTTTTTTTTAATGATAAAATGCGTCAAATAAAGCCCTGTTACGAATATTATACTGAATTGACCCAAAAGTAGCTTCAGTTCCTGTATTTGAGCATGTCCACCAAGATGGAGAGGAAGCAGATTAGCAACAGCAATCACTCTGGACTTTTATGTATATATGATCTTTAGGCGGCCATGTTTGATTTTATCAGTTGGATGATATTGCAGTGGTTTCATTTCTGTGGTCATGCTTATTCTATAGCAGGCTTTCTCAACCAGGGCTCCTGCAGAGGTTGCTCGGGGTCACTTGAACAAAGAGCACTGGTAACGTCTCACAACAAGATAGTATCTTGACACCCTAGCACTAAAGGATTCCAGAGAAACCATCCAAACAGCCTGGAATATCTACTGTACTCTAAAAACAAAATTAAACACAATGGCCCGGATTCACATACATTGGCTCATATTTATGCCGGCGTAGCGTATCCAAAAACGTTGCGCAGAGAGGCAAGCACCGAATTCATAAAGCACTTGCCTCCCAAACTGCGATGGGTTTCCTCGGCGTAAGCCGTCGTAGGTGGTCACTAATTTCGGGCGCGCTACCGCGATACAGCGAGCGGCCATAGCCGCTCACTGTGTCACTCGGCCCCGCCCCTGGGTGCGCCGCGTCACTGGATGTGATTGACAGCAGCGCCAGCCAATGGCTGCGCTGCTCTCAATCCATCCGCTCTAGCCAATCAGCGGCCAGGCTGAGCGGCGGAGAGGATATCGGGACCGCGCGGGACTTTCGAGGGGTCAGGTAAGTATAACGGGGGCTCGGGGGGGGTGGGGGGCGGCAGCACCAGATGTTTTTTCACCTTAATGCATAGATTGCATTAAGGTGAAAAAAACAATTTCTTTACAACTCCTTTAACTACTTGCCGACCAGCCGCCGCAGTTCTACGGCAGCAGGTTGGCTCCCCTGCGCGAGAGCCCGTAGCTCTACGTCGGCTCTCAAAGTGGCCACTAGGGGCCCTGACTCCATGCGCGTGCCCGGCGGCGCGATCGCCGCCGGGCACCCACGATTGCTCGTTACAGAGCGGGGACCCGGTCCTGTCAGGGGAGAAAAGCCTGACCGTCTGTTCATACAATGTATGAACAGCAATCAGTCATTTCCCCTAGTGAGGCCACCCCCCCTACAGTTAGAACACACCCAGGGAACATACTCAACCCCTTCCCCTCCTCCTAGTGTTAACTCCTTCCCTGCCAGTGGCATTTTTATAGTAATCCAATGCATTTTATAGCACTGATCGCTATAAAAATGCCAATGGTCCCAAAAATGTGTCAAAAGTGTCCGAAGTGTCCGCCATAATGTCGCAGTACCGAAAAAAAATCGCTGATCGCCGCCATTACTAGTAAAAAAAAAATATTAATAAAAATGTCATAAAACTACCCCCTATTTTGTAAACGCTATAACTTTTGCGCAAACCATTCAATAAACGTTTATTGCGATTTTTTTTTTTACGAAAAATATGTAGAAGAATACGTATCGGCCTAAACTGAGGAAAAAAACATTTTTTTATATATTTTGGGGGGATATTTATTATGGCAAAACGTAAAAAATATATATATTTTTTTAAATTGTCGCTTTATTTTTGTTTATAGCGCAAAAACTAAAAACCGCAGAGGTGATAAAATACCACCAAAAGAAAGCTCTATTTGTGGGGAAAAAAGGACGCCAATGTTGTTTGGGAGCCACGTCGCACGACCGCACAATTGTCAGTTAAAGTGACGCAGTGCTGAATCGCCAAAAGTGCTCTGGTCTTTGACCAGCAATATGGTCTGGGGGTTTAGTGGTTAAGCTAGGTACACATGGGACAAAAATTGTCCAAAAACGTTAATTTCTGCCGTTACTGACCAATCGACTGGACAGTTACTAGACGTTACTGTCCTTTGACAAATAATAATTTGGCCATTTAAAAAAAACAGTTACCTTTTAATTTAAAGCTCCTCTCAGTGTATCTAGTTAAAAAGAGATCATTTTAAAGACAGATCATTTGGAATGAACAATCCTAAACTCTTACCACGTACCCTTGGGATTCCTTAGCGTTTCTACCATGCAGAGTCTGTTTTATTCATGTCAGCCTTGTGGTCGAGTGTCATTTGACTTCCAGCGCTTTTTGAATGTTATCAGTGACGCATCAAGCAAACATTTTACATATTCTACGCACTATTGTAACTACATTTGAGACCGCGACATACGGTCCAGGAAGAGCATGTACAAAGTACTAATCTATATATTCTTACAGATGAAAAAACAACGGTTTTGACGAAAATTAGTAATCCTTCTGCTTATAAAGTATTCGATGACCATGAGATAGCCCAGAGCGGTGGTTACTAAGCACTGCCTATTTTGGCACTCCTCGGCTTAAAAAATAAAATAAAAACAAAAAACCTTCGCTTGGTTGAACTGAAGGTTTTCAAGGATGTGCAGTAGCCATTTTTGGCATTCGTAAACTTGTGTGGCCGTTTTATAAAAATGCATTATATACAGTAAATTCCAACTGACAGCTTTTTCCAGGTTAGTCTTAATTTGTTATGAGGATATTTTAACCAACTTGCTCTTACCTATGTGCAGGGGCGGACTGACCATTTCGGAACTCGGGCACTGCCCGAGGGCCCCATGCCATTAGGGGGCCCCATCAGGGTTTCCAGGCACAGTGGGCCAGATTTACGTAGAATCGCGGCGGCGTAACTTATCCTAGATAAGTTACACCGCCGCAATTTTTCATTGCAAGTGCCTGATTCACCAAGCACTTACGATGTAAACTACGCCCGCGGCTTCCGGCGTAAGGCGGGCCAATTTAAATGGGCGTGTGCCATTTAAATTAGGTGCGCTCCCACGCCGGACCTACCGCGCATGCTCCGTTTCCGAACTCCCGCCGTGACGTCATTTTTTTGAACGGCGACGCGCGTAGCGTACTTCCGTATTCCCGGACGGCTTACGCAAACGACGTTGATTTTTAAATTTTGACGCGGGAACGACGGCCATACTTTAGACAGCAATACGCTTGCTGACTAAAGTTAAGGCACCAAAAACAAAGTGTAACTCTGCGACGGGAAACTTGACTACGGACGACGTAGCGAACGCGAAAAAACGTCGTGGATACGCCGTAACTCCTAATTTGCATACCCGACGCTGGTTTACGACGCAAACTCCCCCCAGCGGCGGTCGCGGTATTGCATCCTAAGATCCGACAGTGTAAAACAATTACACCTGTCGGATCTTATGGCTATCTATGCGTATCTGATTCTATGAATCAGCCGCATAGATAGAAACAGAGATACGATGGCGTTTCAGGAGAAACGCCGTAGTATCTCAGTTGTGAATCTGGCCCAGTAAAACCAGGGTAAGTATGTAAAAATTGGTGTTTTTTTTACATCTGTCCCTGATATGTCCGATACCGACATACTTTTGATGGCTGTGTGTTGAGTTATTTTGAGGGGACAGAAACTTACACTGTTATACAATCTGTACACTCACTACACAACATTGTAGCAAAGTGTCATTTCTTCAGTGTTGTCACATGAAAAGATAGAATAAAATATTTACAAAAATGAGGAGTGTACTCACTTTTGTGAGATACTGTATACTATGTAACTATGTAACTTTATATATTCGGGTTTCAATATATATTTTAAAGAAACGTGATAGATTTTTTAGTAACTTGTATGCCGTCAACATCTTTTGTATATTCATGAATTGCTAATGCACTGACTCCTATTGTTCAGCTGCACATGACAAGAATTTTTCTGTCCTTGGAATTATTTGTCCTTCTCTCCAAGGTTTGCAAATAATATTGATGACAACAGGATATGTTTGAATGAAGAGCACATAATCGTCTGATCCTGTCCTTGATTTCCAGCATACCTATTATAGAATCATCAAACCACTCTTTGAAATACTTACGTAGGACATGATTTTAAAGCGGATGTGTCATGGGAAAAAAAATATTAAAAGCCAGCAGCTACAAATACTGCAGCTGCTGACTTTTAATATTAGGACACTTACCTGTCCTGGAGTCCAGCGCCGATCGCAGCAGAGGACGAGCGATAGCTCGTCTCTCTGCTGCTCCCCCCGCCATCCACGCTGAGGGAACCAGGAAGTGAAGCGCTCCAGCTTCACTGCCCGGTTCCCTACGGCGCATGCGCGAGTCGCGCCGCGCCCGCCGATTGGCTCCCGCTGTGTGCTGGGAGCCGAGTGTTCCCAGCACACAACGGGGGGGGGGGTGACGGGATGTGACGGAATGCCCGTCTTTTGCCCGTGAATGCCGGGCCGGAAGTGGGTGCAAATACCTGTCTTTAGACAGGTATCTGCACCCCCCCTCCCCCTGAAAGGTGTCAAATGTGACACCGGAGGGGGGGAGGGTTCCGATCAGCGGGACTCCACTTTAGGGTGGAGAACCGCTTTAATGATGTTCAAGATAATATTATTGTGTTTAACTGGTGTTCTCAAAAAATCCATGTGAAGCTGTATTATTTTTAACCCCTTCAATACCGGGCTTTAATACCCACCTCCATACCAGGCCTATTCTGGCACTTCTCTCCTACATATACAATTTTTTTTTTTCAACATGTACAAATCATCATTCTTTTGCTAGAAAATTACTCAGAACCCCCAAACATTATATATGTTTTTTTAGCAGACACCCTAGGGAATAAAATTGGCGGTCATTGCAACTTTTTATCTTGCACGGTATTTGCGCAATCATTTTTCAAACGCCTTTTTGTAAAAAAATGGTTTCATGAATTAAAAAATAACAAAACAGTAAAGTTAGCCCAATTTTTTTGTAAAATATGAAAGATGATGTTACGCCGAGTAAATAGAGACCTAACACGTCACGCTTTAAAATTGCACACACTCATGGAATGGCGCCAAACTTCGTTACTTAAAAATCTCCATAGGCGACGCTTTAAAATGTTTACAGGTTGCCAGTTTAGAGTTACAGAGGAGGTCTAGTGCCGGGCCTATTCTTGCACGTCTCTCCTACATGTACAAAGCATCATTCTTTTGCTAGAAAATTACTCAGAACCCCCAAACATTATATATGTTTTTTTAGCAGACACCCTGAGAATAAAATGGCAGTCATTGCAAATTTTTATCTTTCACGGTATTTGCGCAATCATTTTTCAAACGCCTTTTTGTAAAAAAATGGTTTCATGAATAAAAAAATAACAAAACAGTAAAGTTAGCCCAATTTTTTTGTAAAATATGAAAGATGATGTTACACCGGGTAAATAGATACCCAACATGTCATGCTTTAAAATTGCGCACACTCATGGAATGGCGCCAAACTTCGTTACTTAAAAATCTCCATAGGCGACGCTCTAAAATGTTTACAGGTTACAGAGGAGGTCTAGTGCTAGAATTGTTGCACACGCTATAACGCACGCGGCGACACCTCACATGTGTGGTTTGAAGGACGTTTACATACGTGGCCGGGACTTACGTGTGCGTTCGCTTCTGAGCGTGAGCTACCGGGGACAGGGGCGTTTTCATTTTTTTTTTTTACACTTTTTTTAACATTTTTTTTTAGATTGCTTTTATTCCTATTACAAGGAATGTAAACATCCCTTGTAATAGGAATAGTGTGTGACAGGTCCTCTTTAAGGAGAGATGTGGGGTCAATAAGACCGCACATCTCTCCTCCAGGCTGGAAAGAATGAGACTGAAAAAAAATCACAGATCTCATTCTTACTAGCCGCAATTGCGGTTTGTTTACTTACGGGTACCCGGGCGTGACGTCATCACATCGCACCTGGGCCTCCGACGGTCATAGAGATGACTGGTGACCATCTGGTCACCAGTCATCTCTATGCTGCACATCCGGCGGACGGCGATCATCTCTCCGGGCCCCCGATGGGACAGGAGAACCCGGAGAAGCAGGAGGTGGGATGTCCCCTCCCGCCGCCTATAAGAATGATCAATCGGCGGAACCGCCGCTATGATCATTCTTATGGTGCGCAGGATCGCCGCCGAAAGAAAATGATATCTGAATGATGCCTCTAGGTGCAGGCATCATTCAGATATCCCCGCACAAAATACAGGACGTGATATGACGTCCACCCGGGGTTTTAACAAATCCCCTTTTTGGACGTCATATGACGACGTGCGATTTTAAAGTGGTTAAAGACAACTGTGCTTTATCAATTTAATGTGGATGACCATAATTAAAACATTGTTTAGCTAAAAATGTTAAAGGGGTTGTAAAGGTACAGTTTTTTTTCCTAAATCCTTTACCTTAGTGCAGTCCTATTTCACTTACCTCATCCTTCCATTTTGCTTTTAAATGTCCTTATTTCTTCTGAGAAATCCTCACTTCCTGTTCTTCTGTTTGTAACTCCACACAGTAATGCGAGGCTTTCTCCCTGGTGTGGAGTGTCATGCTCGCCCCCTCCCTTGGAATACAGGAGAGTCAGTACGCTCTCTACGTTACAGATAGAGAAAGGAGCTGTGTGTTAGTGGGCGTCCTGACTTGACACGACACTCCACACCAGGGAGAAAGCCTCACATTACTGTGTGGAGTTACAGGAACAGGAAGTGAGGATTTCTCAGAAGAAATAAGGACATTGAAAAGCAAAATACATATAGTGCAAGGGCCTGCCTGATTGCATACAAATTGAAACTCTTATGACGCGTACACACGACCATTTTTCATGGCGTGAAAAATGCAATTTTTTAAAATGATCATTAAAAACGATTGTGTGTGGGCTCCAGAGCATTTTTCTCTACGTGAAAAATGGGCATTAAAAATTTAGAACATGCTCTAAATTTTCGCATCGTTTTTTTTAACCACTTCAAAACCACACGCCTTCATATGACGTCCAAAAAGGGGATCTGTTATCCCGGGTGGACATCATATTACGTCCTGTACTTTGTGCGGGGATATCTGCTTGATTATTGATATCTGAATGATGCCTGCATCATTCAGATATCATTTTCTTCTGGCGGCGATCCTGCGCACCATAAGAACGATCATAGCGGCGGTTCCGCCGCTTAATCATTCTTATAGGTGGCGGGAGGGGACATCCCGCCGCCATCCGATGCTTCTCCAGGCTCTCCCGTGCCATCGGGGGCCCGGAGAGATGATCGCCATGAGCCGAATGGGAGGCATAGAGATGACTGGTGACCAGATGGTCACCAGTCATCTCTATGACCGTTGGAGGCCCGGGCGCAATGTGATGACGTCACGCCCGGGTACCCGTAAGTAAACAAACTGCAATTGCAGCTAGTAAGAATGAGATTTGTGAATTTTTTTTCACGATCTCATTCTCTCCAGCCTGGAGGAGAGATGTGGAGTCTTATTGACCCCGCATCTCTCCTTAAAGAGGACCTGTCACACACTATTCCTATTACAAGGGATGTTTCCATTTATTGTAATAAGAATAAAAGCGATCGAAAAAAAAATGTAAAAAAAAGTGTAAAAAATAAATAAGTAATATAAAAAATAAATAAATAAAATAAAAAAAATAAAACCGCCCCTGTCCCCGGTAGCTCGCACTCAGAAGCGAACACACACGTAAGTCCCGCCCACGTATGTAAACGTCGTTCAAACCACACATGTGAGGTATCGCGCGTGCGTTAGAGCGTGTGCAACAATTCTAACACTAGACCTCCTCTGTAACTCTTAAATGGTATCCTGTAAAAAATTTAAAGCGTTGCCTATGGAGGTTTTTAAGTAATAAAGTTTGGCGCCATTCCATGAGTGTGCACAATTTTAAAGCATGACATGTTAGGTATCTATTTACTCGGCGTAACATCATCTTTCATATTTTACAAAAAAATTGGGCTAACTTTACTGTTTTGTTATTTTTTAATTCATGAAACAATTTTCTTTCCAAAAAAAAGGCATTTGAAAAATTATTGCGCAAATACCGTGCAAGATAAAAAGTTGCAATGACCGCCATTTTATTCCCTATGGTGTCTGCTAAAAAAACATATATAATGTTTGTGGGTTCTGAGTCATTTTCTAACAAAAGAATGATGATTTGTACATGTATAGGCACGGTATGGAGGTGGGTTTTAAAGCCCTGTATTAAAGTGGTTAACGTTGTGAAAAACGGTTGTGTGTGGGCTTTAACGACGTGAAAAAAAACGTGCATGCTCAGAAGCAAGTTATGAGACGGGAGCGCTCGTTCTGGTAAAACTAGCGTTTGTAATGGAGATAGCACATTCATCACGCTGTAACAGACTGAAAAGCACGAAGACTGAAAAGTGCGAAACGTCTCTCACCAAACTTTTACTAATACAAAATCAGCAAAAGCAGCCCAAAGGGTGGCGCCATCCGAATGGAACTTTCCCTTTATAGTGCCGTCGTACGTATTGTACGTCACCGCGCTTTGCTAGAGCATTTTTTTTTTCACGATCGTGTGTAGGCAAGGCAGGCTTGACAAGAATCACGTCGAGAAAAACATTGTTTTTTTCTAGGACATTAAAAACGGCCGTGTGCACGCGCCATTAAGGTTTGACCTCATATTATACGGTTTTGGTAAATCTAATGAGAAAAATCGGAAGAAAATAGCCGGATTCAGAAAGACTTACGACGGCGTATCAGTAGATACGCCGTCATAAGTCAAAATGCGCGCTGTTGTATCTTTGCGCGCATTCTTAAAATGAGATACGCCTCACTGTTGCTAAGATACGACCGACGTAAGTCTCCTATGCCATCGTATCTTATGTGCATATTTACGCTGGCCGCTAGGGGCGTGTACGTGGATTTCCGCATCGAATATGTAAATGACCTAGATATGCCGATTCACGAACGTACGTACGCCCGTCGCAGTAAGCTACGCCGTTTACGTAAGACATACGCCGGCGTAAGGATAAACCACCAAAAAGATGGCGCAGCCCATGCAAGGTATGGACGACGGAACAGCCGTTGTATTTTACGTTGTTTGCGTAAGTGTACGTGAATGGGGCTGGGCATAGGTTACGTTCACGTCAAAAGCATTGAGCCAACGTCGTTTTGTAGGGAGTATTTGCGACGTGATTCTGAGCATGCGCGCGCATGCGCCGTGCGAATGGCCCTCATTTACATGGGGTCACGGTTAATTTAAATGTAGCCCGCCCACTACATGCCTACTTTGAATTAGGCGGGGTTACGCCGGCCCATTTGCGCTACGCCGACGTAACTTTTGTAGCAAGTGCTTTGTGAATACTGTACTTGCCTCACTATGTTACGTCGGCGTAGTGCAAATGGGATGCGCTACGCCGGCCAAAAGATACGCCATTGTATCTGAATCTGGCTAATAGTGTGTATGGGGCTTTAGAGCATTTAGTTTTGACCCATTTTGCAGTTTTGATGCATGAACAGCAATCTTTTTCAAAAATCTATTATTTTTATGAATACTCCCCAAGAGTGTAATTAGGTGAATGACAAATGATAGAGGGGGAAAAAAAAACAAAAAAACAAGACACTTTAAATGACACAGGTTTATAAAAGGTCTATATTATTAGTAATAATGTATTAGTACACAGACAACAAGTTATTTTTATGCTATGATTTATTTTTATTAGAATTCAATTTAATTGCATTACATTCATAACTACAATCTACTGATGCATGATCATCTTACGATTATGCTTTGATATTTTTACAATATTATTAGTGAAATGGGGACAATGACCATTATCCCGATGGTGATAAGCCTCCTAGTGATCACTTGCTGGTACTGCAAGGTCTCATATTCCTAGAGATGACTAGAAACAAAATGTAAGCAAACAAGAGTACATTTTGGCAGTTGCGAATCATAAGTCCATTTGTTAATAGCAACATTATTATTATTTTTTTAAAATATTTATATCCATAATCTTTATTCACATAATCTCCCATTTTTAATATAGTGTCCTTTTTTTTTTTTTTGCATTTTTGTGATTAGATGAATGTAATAATACATTCTCTTAGAAATTGTATAAATAAATTGTGATCATAAAATAATGAATTCCAAACAAATTATCAAAGACACAAAAGCAAAGGCATACATTGGCACATTGCCCATTGCCCTTCCTGCGCAGTCCTTGTCCCATCCCAGGATTTAGTGGCCCCTTCAGGGCTCGGTCACTCATAGCAGTTGTGTAACTTTATGTATTGCTGCTTCTTATAGTAACGTCTCTGTACCACGAGGCCAGTCACTGCCAGGACCCCGACAACACAGACCGCGGCCACAAAAAGCGAGGATGGCACTCCTGGACTGGGCTTACTTTTATCTGTGGAAAGAGAGAACATTATTAATTTAAGGTGTAAGTCCAACACATTTTTTCTTTAGTATAGAAGGGTGAAGGGTTAAAGGATTTTTACTGCTGTCCACATTTGGGTTTTTACCCCCTTAGCACCGACCGTATGCGGCCTCGGGTTTAAGGGGTAACACCTGCATCTGCAGGCATCACCCTGGTACTTTTTTTTAGAGCCGTCGGTTGGCTCTTTAGGGATAACAACCAATGTGGCTAAAAGCCGCTAGGCTGCTATCCTAAAGGAGCAGGAGAGAATGTCCCCCTCCTGCCTCTCTTCCCGGGCCTCATGTGCCACCGGGAGACCCGATGCGCGATCCGGCACTTCCGCCGGCTAGGTTGAGACTGGAACAAACCAGGAAACGGCATTGTTGCAGTCTCCTATGTAAAAACACGGAAGTCACGTCACATCGTCACTTCCGGTTTACTCAGCTGCCAATGGCGCACGATTTAAAAAAAATTACAGTATTCAAAATCACAGTTTTTGGCAATCTAAATACTTTGAAGTACAAAGGCGTGCCCGCGACCCGGTCCGACGCTCCATGACCGCGGCCGCGGGACCCAATCGCCGCCGTTGTCCCGCGATCGGTCACAGGAGCTGAAGAACGGGGGGAGGTGAGTGTAAACAAACCTTCCCAGTTCTTCACAGTAGCTGTGTCACTGATCGTCTGTTACCTGATATAGGGAAAGACGATCACTGACATCACACGTCCAGCCCCGCTCCCCTACAGTTAGAAACACATATGAGGTCACAATTAACCTCTACCTCGCCTCCTAGTGGTTAACTCCTAAACTGCAATTGTCATTTTCACAGTAATCTCTGCATTTTTACAGCACTTTTTGCTGTGAAAATGACAATGGTCCCAAAAATGTGTCAAAATTGTCCGATGTGTCTGACTGATCGCCGCCATTAGTAGTAAAAAAAAATTATTAATAAAAATGCCATAAAACTATCCCCTATTTTGTAGACGCTATACATTTTTCCGTAAACCAATCGTTAAACGCTTATTGCGATTTTTTAACCAAAGATATGTAGAAGAATACGTATCGGCCTAAACTGAGGAAAAAAAATGTTTTTTTTTATATCTTTTTTGGGGATATTTATTATAGCAAAAAGTAAAAAATATTGAATCTTTTTCAAAAATGACGCTCAATTTTTGTTTTTAGCGCAAAAAATAAAAACCGTAGAGGTGATCAAATACCACCAAAAGAAAGCTCTATTTGTGGGAAAAAAAGGACGCTAATTTTGTTTGGTAGCCACGTCGCACGACGCAATTGTCAGTTAAAGCGACGCAGTGCCAAATCGCAAAATGGAGCAAGGTCCTTTAGCTGCATAATGGTCCGGGTCTTAAGTGGTTAAGTGACAAGTGACATGTAAAAAAATAAAAATAAATAATAAATAAGAAAAAAAAGTTAATTTTTTTTAAAGCACCCCTGTCCCAGTGAGCTAGCGCAGCAAAGAAACCGCATGCGTAGTTTGTCTATATTCAATGGTGCAAAATCAACTACCTATTATTTTAACTTATCTTTCTTTTTCAGGCCCAAAGTGAACATGGCAGTACCTCAAAATTCAATGTGGAAGGGCATAGGACCATAATCAAGTTCCTGTTTCTCCAAGGGAAAGGTGCGAAGCAGATCCATGATAAAATGTTACAAACTTTGGGTGACAGTGGCCTTTCCCTTGAAGAAACAGGAACTTGATTATGGTCCTATGCTCTTTCACATTTAATTTTTTGGGAGGCGCTGTCATGTTCAAAGAAAAATAAGTTAAAATCATAGGTAGTTGATTTTTGCACCATTGAATATAGACAAATTGGCCAGTAAACCTACCTAGTTCAATTCTCACCTGAGCCTCCTAGGATCAGCACTGCTACAGCCACAGCATAAAGGGAACGGCGTTCCTGCTGTGGAAAATGTACAGTAACGCCGTTCCCATCTCAAGCCCTTGTTGGAGAAATATAAGTATGAATATTGCATACCTGGGTAAGGCTCAATACTTATCAGCAACCCCTTGTGTGTGTGTGTGTGTGTATTTATATATACACACATTTTGTTTTTGAGGTATGGGGGGAGATCTTGGGTGAGTTCCCACACTTTTTTTTCCCCAGGACTTGAACCCTGGGTCCAAGCTGAACCAATGTAACTAAGCAATAAAAAATCACAACTGGAGTTCAGCTTTATGGCAACACAGAATAAAGATAGGGAGAGGAATTAGGAAAATTGATTTTACTTACTGAGGAGGATGGGACCCACAGCCAAACTGGCTGAATCTGAGTTGTGAATATGACGCTTTTGTCTTGGAGAAAGGCAGCCTTGAGCACAGCGGTTAGCAGAAGTTCGATTGTGGCAGATGACAACATCGCAGGAGAGATAAACTCCCGGGACATCTTTAAACTTGAACACGTGGAAGCTGAATCTCTGCAATCGCCTGTCTGTAGTCGGATAGGTCTGCAAGGTGGAGTCCTGGAGACACCTGGGAAAAAAATCACAAAAAACATAAATATATTATTCTTTGGCTTTTCATAAAATTTCAATGGTAATAAACCAAGAAAATAGACTCTGGGAATGGAGCACTGGATCAAAAAGGAACTTAACCACTTGAGGACCCCTTCACGCCGATATACGTCGGCAGAAGGGCACAGCTGGGCACAGGAACGTACAGGTACGTCGCCTTTAAGAGCCCAGCCGTGGGTCGCGTGCGACCTTGTCCTGAGCTCCGTGACCGCGCACGCGGGATCCGCGGACCCAATCGCCGCCGGTGTCCCACAATCGGGTCACAGGAGCTGAAGAACGGGGAGAGGTGAGTGTAAACAAACCTTCCCCGTTCTTCTCCGTAGCTTGTCACTGATCGTCTGTTCCCTGTCACAGGGAACAGACGATCAGTGATGTCCCACATCCAGCCACGCCCCCCTACAGTAAAAAAAAACACAACAGGACACACTTTACCCATTAGCGCCCCCTAGTGGTTAACCCCTTCACTGCCATTGTCATTCTCACAGTAATCAGTGCATTTTTATAGCCCTTTTCGCTGTGAAAATGACAATGGTCCCAAAAATGTGTCAAAAGTGTCCGATGTGTCTGCCATAATGTCACAGTCACGAAAATCGCTGATCACCGCCATTGCTAGTAAAAAAAAAATATTAATAAAAATGCCATAAAACTATCCCTATTTTGTAAACGCTATAACTTTTGCGCAAACCAATCAATAAATGCTTATTGCGATTTTTTTTTTAACAAAAATATGTAGAAGAATACGTATCGGCCTAAACTGAGGAAAACATTTTTTTTTAAATATATTTTTGGGGGATATTTATTATAGCAAAAAGTAAAAAATATTGTTGTTTTTTTTTTAAATTGTTGCTCTATTCTTGATAATAGCGCAAAAAATAAAAACCGCAGAGGTGATGAAATACCACCAAAAGAAAGCTCTATTTGTGGGAAAAAAAGGACGCCAATTTTGTTTGGGAGTCACGTCGCACGACCGCACAATTGTTAGTTAAAGCGACGCAGTGCCGAATCGCAAAAAGGGGCCAGGTCTTTTACCTGCATAATGGTCCGGGTCTTAAAGCGGGAGTTCACCCAATTCGGTTTTTGTTTCTATTTTAGCCTTAGATTCCTGCTCGTTTTGTCTAGGGGAATCGGCTATTGGTTTTAAAACATGATCCGTACTTACCCGTTTTCGAGATGCATCTTCTTCCGTCGCTTCCGGGTATGGGTCTTCAGGAGCGGGCGTTCCTTCTTGATTGACAGTCTTCCGAGAGGCTTCCGACGGTCGCATCCATCGCGTCACTCGTAGCCGAAAGAAGCCGAACATCGGTGCGGCTCTATACTGCGCCTGCGCACCGACGTTCGGCTTCTTTCGGAAAATCGTGACGCGATGGATGCGACCGTCGGAAGCCTCTCGGAAGACTGTCAATCAAAAAGGAACGCCCAGTGCCGCAGCCCATACCCGGAAGCGACGGAGAGGATGCATCTCGTAAACGGGTAAGTACGGATCATATTTTAAAACCAATAGCCGATTCCCCTAGACAAAACGAGCAGGAATCTAAGGCTAAAAAGTGTGCGCTATGGGTGAACCTCCGCTTTAAGTGGTTAAAATAACTTAAAATAACATAAAAAGACTTTTACTCATAGCCATAGGTGACGGCTAAAAACCATGAATGTGTTGGCTAAGATTAAGAATAGTAAAGCATCTTTAAATTCATTCCTATACAAGGCTTTTCCTCTTGGAATGTAGAGACTACTGTTTGCATTTTGCTTTCCTTTTGGGCCATGGTGGCTGTGCATGGTGCAACATGATGGATGGCCTTTGATTTGAGCCCAGATTATTTTCCTTCTTTATTCTTTCTGTCTTGGTGATACCAGTTCCCCCAATCTCTTATCTTGGATTAACATGGATAATTATTTTATTGCAGAATGTTAAGAATAAACTGTACCTATTAACCATACCAACCTTTTATTAAGCCACACCCACTTCCCACAGCCTTTCCCCAGAATGGGCCCTCAATTTTGTTTCCTCATTTGGGCCCCAGGTACCCCAGTCCTTAAATTAGGCTGTAACCTGTACCTTTCCGATCTTAAAATACGTAATTCTCACCCATGCTTGATGATGTTGTAGGATTTCTCTGAGCTATTTAATAATGGAGATGATTTGACATGTTCGGCAAGTATCTGCAGATCCTTGTCATGTGACTCAACCACCAACTCCACATAAAGGATACTGTGAAGGTCAACTTCAACTGGGAACTCTGTAATTGGATGAGTGAAGCTGTCGCTCTTGTAGAGTTTCAGTGAGATGTTGAAGTTGCCTCCTCGAGAAACAGAACTAGCAATTTGCGGGACCAGGTTGAAGTTGATTGTCTGGTTGCTGTCCAATTCGCACTTCACTGGGACCTCAATACGATGGACGTCGGTGTTGGGGACGGTTCCATAGATGGTGTTTTTATAGTATGACTTCCCATTCTCATCATGCTGTAAAAAAAAAAAAGGAAGAAAGAAAAAGAAACAAAACAACTTATTGGGTGCACACTTTAGACCAGAGGTGGCCAACCAGTGGCCCGGGGGCCACATGTGGCCCGTGGAGCCCTCTGATGTGGCCCGCGACCTCCCGCTCTGGAACGGTGAGTTGGCAAGTCCAGATCGCAGGTTGCCGACCCGTCATACCACAGCATCAGTGTTGTGAATAAAGCTGGAGGTAGAGGAAGAAAAAGGCTGCGGAGCGGAGCCCCATAAGCCAATGCTTCCTGTTCAGCGCCGGCTTTGGCCACAGGCTTAGCCTACGGCACAGTTCAGCTAACCTGCATGATAGACATAGGTGCACTACGCTGCACCCGCAGTGAGGGTAAACCACAGCACATCAGTGTGAAAGCAGTCTTGTGCCCTTTTCACACGATCGGCCCGACCCAATCGGACCCTTAAATCACCTCTACAAAGCGGCAGATGTAAACAGACTTTTGTCTGTTTAAGTCCGCCTACCTCCAATCCGATCCTCTAAAAAAAAAAAGGGAATTTGTCCCCTTCCATCTTGGCAGATTGGAGGGCCTATAGAATAGCCTATAGAATAGCCGTGACCTGTGGCCGATCATTGTGGCCCGTGACTGGTTACCAAGTTGCTTAAGTGGCCCTCGCTCTTCAAAAGGTTGGGCACCCCTGATCTAGACTATTCCCCTCATCACTCCACTCTCCCACATAGCATATATTTCAAATCACTAGTAATGCACATGGTCAATGCTGCAAAACAATGTGTTCCATTTCATTGGGGCTCCCCCCAATCTCCGTCAATCAAAGAATGGTTAGCAAAGATAAATAAAATAGCGGCGATGAAACGCTTGATTAGACACCCCCACCAAATTTTCTACCAAATGGGCCTGTTGGACCCACTTCCAAACCACTGCAGAATTAAGCAAACTAAGCAATCCGCCATCCCAAGCCCTTAACGGGACCTCATAGTTATCTGAAGTCAATAAATACCTATATGGATCCTATGGTTTAAAGATCTCCATTTCCTATAAACGCCTAACCTATCACTTCCACTGCCTAAAATAGAGACGACCAGCCTCTCTCCCCATATAATCCGTTGTAGGGAGCGAGAGATGGTCCTTCACCCCTTCCCTTTCCTCCTACCTTTCCTACTATACCCTCTTCCCCACATCACCATTCTTGTCTATCTAATATCCCCTCTGACATACAATGTCCTCACTTATAATACTGACTACATTATGTTATATGGATGCACACTGGTTCTTTTTTTACCACATTCCAGGTTCCCCTACTCCTGTTGGCATACGCCAACCCCGCCCTAAATCTCAGCATCAACTCGCTCACCATAAATACCCAAGTATACACATTAGTTCCTCAACATCCTAATTTATTTCACCCATTGATGGAAATGGTTCTCTAAAATAATACAAAATCCCCATCCCAAAGCCATGGAATATGGGATCCACTCGCTAAACAGTTCATCCCCATCCATCTCCCAGAGATACTTGTGTCCCCCTTAGACGACTCCCCAAATGATTAAATTGAGGTGCCTTTCTAGTTAACGATGGACCGGCTGCTCATTCTTGACAAGACGCACCGTCAAATGTTCTATACTTATGATCTTATGTTCTCTTCAATAACGTATGTAGAGGTTACAAAATATGTTTTCATTTATGTACTGCTTCTAGTGGTTCTAAAATATATTTTCTTCTCTTATTCCTAATAAATATTTTATGAAAAAAAAAGTTCATGTGCATGTAAAGACAGGCGTCCCAATAATTTTGGTAATATAGTGTATGTGCACTTTGCAGCATGCCCTATGTGACACATGTAAAAATAAAGGCCCAGATTCTCAAAGGGCTTACGACAGAGCAACGCCATGTACGCCGTCGTAAGTCCTAATCTGGGCCGTCGTATCTATGCGACTGATTCTTAGAATCAGTTACGCATAGATATCCATTAGATCCGACAGGCGTAAGGCTCTTACGCTGTCGGATCTTAAATGCATTTTTTTTTTCGCCGCTAGGTGTCGCCTCTGTCGTTTTCCCCGTTGAGTATGCAAATTAGCTAGATACGCGAATTCCCGAACGTACGCCTCACATAGACACAGATGTGTCTTTCGTTAGCTTCCCTCTCTATGCGCATAATTCAGTTATTGCAGGGGGTTCAAATTCTCACCTGAAGAGTGGATCCACATTGAGTGAATGGTATTTTTAAAAGTACTTCCCTCCCTTCCAGGTGTCCTTGGCACTGAGGATCTTCAAGGTGAATATCGAGTACTTTAAGGTTGGCTGCAGCCAATAAATTATATGGAAGTCTGTACTCAGCTCCACGTGAGAGACATTGTAGTGATGCTGGAAAGCAAAAAAAAATTATATTAGAAGACGCAAGTTTTCCTATTCGGACCCGTTCGTATTTTCGTAACAGTTTTATTTTCGTTTATACTGAATGATTTGTAATTCTGTCAAATTTATTTTCGTTGATTCGAAATTCGTAATTTTGTTAGATAATAATTTTCGTTTAATGGATTGGGAATTTTGTACTTTTGTAAATACATTGCGGCGCCGTCATTCGCAATCTCGTATTTTAGTTTCATTTTCAACACGCGGCTAATCCATATGAAGATAGACTTTCTCTTAAGCCCTGTACACACGGTCGGACTTTTTGCCAACAAACTTCGAAATGAGCGTTTTCCGACCGTGTGTATGCTCCATCGGACAAACTTTTTTAGGTTTCAAAAGTCCGGCCAACTCCCTTCGGACAAAAATCCACAGAAAAGTTTGTTTGAAGTCCGATCGTGTGTACGAGGCTTTACACTGTCCAATGTGACTCAGCACAAAAGAGATAAGCTGATTGGCTAAGATATTAAGTAAGATAATCACTCACTAACTACACTGCCCAGCGCCCATTCGAAAGAACGATATGAGTATACAAATTTACGAACAGACAAAGAAACGGTAGAAAGAAAAAATAACCACTCAGATGTAGCCAAACAGCCTCCTCACTGAATCCAAATCATGGGTGCCGGCAATGCAATGGAAATGCAAAAATACGAAAGGGAACTTGGACAGCTGCACTCCAAAAACTTTCCATCTATTAAAATAGGTCACAAAAAATACATGCCACAGCAAAAATTAGAACAAGAGCTGACGCGTTTCGCACTGTAGCTCAGTGCTTAGCCATAGCTAGCTAGACAAAGAAACGGATTTACAAAACACACAAATGAAAATACGAACATACGGATGAAAATACGAACAGACAAAGGATTTAAAATACGGAATGCAAATTGTTAGTTATAGATGTCATTTTCGTTCTTTTGCTGTTTCGGTGTTTCGGAATTTAGTAAGTTTGTCCAATCGTACGTTCGTATTTTCGCTTGTTCGTTATTTTGCTTATTCGTAATTCCATAATTTTCGTATTTTGGTTCTTTCAGCTTTTTGGATGTTCAAATTGATCCGAATGTACGAATACTAACAAATTCGTACGAAAATCCATTTGTTACGAACGGGAACGCACATGTCTAGTTGTCCCTGAATCAAGTATCTGGCAAAAAATATATATCTTACCTGGATGGAGGGTCTCCTGGCCCATTGAATATCCAAAAGACGTATAACTTTCAACACCATAAACATAGATCGTAAACGTGAAGTACTTGTGGAATATTTCATGTCTTCCTTCACTTTTACCCAAAGAGACCTCCCAGGCCCAGAATCCGCCAGACTCCTTCACCCAATAACTGTATGAGCTAAGGGGCTTCTGGTCCAGGTAGAACCCAGAGACAGAGGAAGTTTGGGATATGATCATGAGGAAGCTGTAGTAGATATTTTTTGTATAAAATTGATAGTAGTTTAATCCCAGTAACGATGGAGGAACAGTGGTCAAAAAAGGGTTGTAGGCTGACACAAAGGTCCATGACTTTGACTCTTGGAAGACATAAGAGATCATGATGGGTTTGGAAGACTTCACTGTAATCTCATTTTTTAAAGTTAGCTGAACACGGGATCCTCTCTGTAGACTGTGCTGGGTTGTCTTCCCTAGATCTGTGACATTCACCACAGTATCTGCATTTGCAGATATTATATCTACAATGTCTCGAGTGTGGTTAAACAATGGGAAGATGGCAAAGAATGTTCCCCAATTCCGCACAGGATGGATCTGTTCAAAGATTGGGTCATAACTTCCAGAGGGACCATAATAGTAATTATGACCACTAAAAACAGCAACTGGAGCAGTAGACAGGACTCTGGTTCCAGTAAGGTCAGTGGAGCTATAAAACTGGATAACTTGCTGCCTTCCAAGTGTCACGGAGATGTTATGACCAGTATAGTAATTTGCTCCATTATATGCGATATGTCCTGAAACTGTTATAGTCAACTGAACATTCTCTTGAAGACCATTGGCCACAGCAAACTCTTTATATGATCCAGATTGCGATAAACTAGGTATGAAATATTCAGTCCCCAGGTCTTCTAATGGAAGAAGAGCCATGGCATCACCATGACCAGAAGCATGGTGATATAGAAAGACGGACACTTCAACATCTGAAGTCACCAGCACAGCCTTGTTAGTCACGTATGCTTCAGTCACCGTATAAGAGGAGCTCAAGGTCACCCCAGCACTGCTGTTCCTTGAAACATTAACCGTCTTGCTAAAACTTGAATAAGGAACTGTGACTGTTACCGTAGCAGCTTTATCGCATGTGACAATATACAGATCAGCTATTGAATTTGAAAAACCACTGGCCATAAGCACAGCTATGAACGTCCTTTGCCCATTTCCTTAAAAAGAGGAAAAAAAATATTAGAGAATTTTGGTTCAGTGTTAACCTTTGCCCTTTCTTTTTACATGTAAAAAATTTGATAGAACAATTGAACTTCCAATTACATTTTTGTTTTTAAAATTACAAAGCAATCAAAGACATAAAATAACTGTTTTGGATGGACCGCTTTCACAAAAAGTGCCGCCATTTACAATTCGATCTTACAATAAGGTGTATTGAAGCTCAGTTTTGACTTCACAATTGACAAGTTGATGAAAAGTGGTTGAAATTGATTCAAAATTCCCATGTGTATGACCAGCTCAAGAGCTACCAATTCATAGGGATTTTACAAAAGGAAAGTGCAAAGTAGACTTGCATTTTAGTAGTAAAATTAAATTTTTTGCTACAGTTTCAAGTACTCAATTGCATGACATTAAAGGGGTTGTAAAGGTAAAAAATATTTTCTCTAAATAGCTTCCTTTACCTTAGTGCAGTCCTCCTTCACTTACCTCATCCTTCCATTTTGATTTTAAATGTCCTTATTTCTTCTGAGAAATCCTCACTTCCTGTTCTTCTGTCTGTAACTCCACACAGTAATGCAAGGCTTTCTCCCTGGTGTGGAGAAAGCCTCTTGAGGGGGGCGAGCAGGCAAGTCAGGACACTCTCAACTTTGCAGATAGAGAAAGGAGCTGTGTGTTAGTGGGCGTCCTGACACTCCTGCTCGCCCCCTCCTCCTCAAGAGGCGTTCTCCACATTAGGGAGAAAGCCTCGCATTACTGTGTGGAGTTACAGACAGAAGAACAGGAAGTGAGGATTTCTCAGAAGAAATAATTACATTTAAAAGCAAAATGAAAGGATGAGGTAAGTGAAGGAGGACTGCACTAAGGTAAAGGAAGCTATTTAGGGGAAAAAAATTACCTTTACAACCCCTTTAATTATATTTTCACTGCTATTGAGCAAGCTGGCTTCTCTGTGTTTTATGCCTTCCAGGCTGCTTTCACATTGCTCTGTAGCAAAAACACAATAAAAATGCATATCCATTTTTGCCCTTTTTTTTAATGCGTTTCCAAGCAAAAGTATTTCACCAGCACACCATGAATATCCAGAACGGGTCTGTGACAGACTCACCTGGGACATCCCCGAACCATCTTATGTCTAAAATCATCCTATGTCCACTAGGGGCATAGGATGACTTAGAAATGATACCTTGGACTACCTGAGATGGGATTATTTAATTAATATCCACAATATATTCCAGGATATCTGTAAGAACTATTTACAGGTTGTTGATTCTGAACTCAACGGGTTAATTGTAAGAGTGAGATTCATTCATCATGCTGGGACACATACTGTTACCACAGACATGTTGTCCCAGCAGCCAGATGAGGGAACGGAAAAGGAAGCAGCCAGATCACCTCCCCAATGGCAGCTACACAGTTTGGGTATGGTGGAATCCAGCCTCCTTCCCCAACGGTTAGCTGGAGCGGATGATGTGGAGTCCCCAGCAGAAGTGCTGGCAAAAGGGCAGAGCGCCGCTGGCCCCTGCCTAGCACATACAGTGTCTCTACAGCTTCAAAAAAAAAACCACCCAGCTGAAGAGCTGGCAGCCGAACAGAGAGTCAATGACCTCTACCCCACACCTACTGGTGTCAACTACTCCTTGCAGCCAAAATTGGAGGTCATGCGGACAGACTATGTGAGTTCACTTTGTCCGACTAACACATGTCCAGACCAGGTGGAGGTCTGGGACCTTGTTAGTCGACGTTTGATGGGGGAGAAATGTGACAGACTCACCCGGGACACCCCCGAACCATCTTATGTCTAAAATCATCCTATGTCCACTAGGGGCATAGGATGACTTATAAATTATATCTTGGACTACCTGAGATGGGATTATTTAATTATTATCCACAATATACTGATTAACACACAAACAGAATAGTAGTGGAAAAAAAATAAGCACTTGTGGGCAGGGGAGGACTGACAACTCATGGGGCCCTCGGGCAATAGGAGATTATGGGGCCCCAGGAAATAGGAGATTATGGGGCCACACAGTATACACACACATACAGTATACATACACAGTATACAGACACACAATATATACACACAGTATACACACACACACGCACTGAAAAGGTACTTTAGAGGCGGGGCAGCTATAATCTTGGGATTTTTTTTAAAAACACCGATTTTTACATACTGTCCCTAGTTTTACTGAGGCTGGCAACCCTGATGGGGCCCCCTAGTGGCATTGTGTCCTCGGGCAGTGCCCGAGTGACCAAATGGTCAGTCCGCCCCTGGTATATGGTGATAGGAGGACTCGGGAAATGTGGAGTGGTGATGTGAACTGTTTTGTGAAATCTGTTTTTATAGTTTTCTTTTTCTTTTAAAATAATGTAGTTGTAGATTTCCTTATTACTAGTGCTGACCCATCTTCAACCTCGATTTTTATTGTTATTATGGTAACATGGAAAATACTGAACCTGGTCTGGAAATACATCTCCGGGTTTCAACAGGAAGTGAAAAAGTTGTATCTGCAGAGATAAAAAAAAAAAAACATTTGATGTAATTCTATGGTCTGTATTTAAGTCATTGACAAAAGCAAACAATTTTCTAAAATGTTAATTCTACTAAAATGTTAGCTTTTTATCTGTAAATCTTCATATAAAGATCACATGTCAAACATGTAAAAATATACTAAAATACCAACTCCAGCCAAATCTTTTTTGTTCAGTTTTGGTGGTGAAAAGGGTCAGCATTCTTGAATTTTTTTTTTTGTCTGATGAAGGGAATTATCCTCACTTCCTGTTTTGGCGACATCCTGTCACTTGTGGTGTCAGTATGGAAGAAAGGATGTGACGTCTCCCCAGCACGGATGCTGGCAGGAATAAAAACTTTGCAATGGTTTCTAACATTTTTCCACTCCAAGGGCAGCCTTCAGAAATTTTACAGCCCATTTTAACACACTTAAAACTTAATATATCCTCTGTCTATCTGTCTATCCCATGTCCTCTTTCTCTAGTCCCATCTCCTCCTCCAATTCCATCTCTTCCATCCAATGTCCTCCTCCTCCTCCTCCTCCTCCTCCTCCAGTCCCATCTCTTCCATCCCATGTCCTCCTCCTCCAGTCCCATGTCCTATCCTCCTACTTTTCCTCCAGTCCCATCTCCCCCATCCCATTTCCTCCTCCTCCTCCATACCATGTCCTCTTCCTCCTCCAGTCCTGTTTCCTCCATTCCATGTTCTCCATCCCATGCCCTCTTCCTCCTCCAGTCCTATCTCTTCCACCCCACATCCTCATCCTGCAGTCCCATCTCCACCCATCCTGTGTCCTCTTTCTCAATCTCATGTCCTCCTCCTCCAATCCCATCTCCTCCATCCCTTGTCCTCCTCCAATCCCATCTCCTCCATCCCCTGTCCTCCTCCAATCCCATCTCCTCCATCCCCTGTCCTCCTCCAATCCCATCTCCTCCATCCCCTGTCCTCCTCCAATCCCATCTCCTCCATCCCCTGTCCTCCTCCAATCCCATCTCCTCCATCCCATGTCCTCCTCCAATCCCATCACCTTCATTCCATGTCCTCCTCCAGTCCCATTGCCTCCATCCCATGACCTCCTTTTCCTCCAGTCCCATCTGCTTCATACCATGTCCTCCTCCGCCATCCCATGTCCTGTCTGGCTGTGTGCCCAATTTTACAAGATGGCATATATATATTTATATATATATATATATACAATGAGAGGATTGAGGCAGTAATCATATAATATAAGTTATGAGGATCAGATGTGCCAGGTCAGTAATGTGTGAGTAGAGGCAGAAGATCTGACACTCAAGCTGGCCAATGCTACTCTCCAGCGTGGGGACGCTTAGGAGCCAGGAACGTGGATGGACTAGGGTGACCACATTTCCAAACTACCATTCAGGGACACCCTCCCTTCCCAAAAATCAGCTTGTGCTGTAACAAATCACAGCACAGTGATTGGACACAAGAGGCGGGATTTATGATTTCTCCAATCACAAGTAGAGGGCAGGATTGTGCTCTTCCAGGCATTCCCGGCCAGGACAAGTACTGTCAGTGAGTAAAGCGGTGATGTGGCGGCCTTTTTTGGGGGCATCAGATTGGCCCGCGGGGGTGGCTGTGCCAGTTTCATTCCGGGACACTGTATTGTCCTGGAATGAATGTGCCCAGGACAGACCTGCAAAATGCGAGACTGTCCCGGGCAATCTGGGACACGTGGTCACCCTAGGATGGACACATTAGCAATCTGCACACATGCCACAGTGTGCTGTGGGGAACCTTGTGCAGGACACCGCATAGACCCCCCCTCCAACAAAATGCAGGCTGGGGAAGGGGTTCATGGAATTTCTGCGGGTGAGGGGATACTCCTACCTCAAACATGAGCCCATTGAGGATGCAGATGTTAAAGAAGAAGAAGAAGCCAATGTCATCATGGCTAAAAATTTGGTATGCTTTCCTTCCATTTCCGGGGTGCCATCCAATCCTCCTGCCTGTCTGCTCCACCACTCTGCTGAGCCTGGCCCTGCCCTTCCTCCCCAGGCAAGACATTCCCTCCCCAGGAATTACCTGCCCACTTAACAGGGTGTGCAGCATCCCCCCTCAACTCCCCCCCCAATACTTAGCTGAGCCACATCTCCATCCAGCGATGTTGCAGGAGTGTCTCGGCTCTCCCTCTTTATTGTCTGAGATGGCAGCGCATTGTCATTGGCTCCCACTGCTGTTAATCAAATTCAGTGAGCTAATGAGGAGAGAGAGGGGGCGGGCCAGGCCTGAGCTCTGTGTCTGAATGGAAAGCTGAATAGAAAGCTGTTTGCTGTGGGAGCACTTAACAGGAGGAAAGGGCCAAGAGCGCCGAAGAGGGACCCGAGAAGAAGAGGATCAGGGCTGCTCTGTGCAAAACCATTACACAGAGCAGGTAAATATGATATGTTTATTATTTTTAACAAAAGAAGAGACAATCACTTTAACCTGATCTTCAGTATTTGCACATGAATATTGATCTTCAGATACATTAGAAATGTTACTTACTTGGCATCTCAGTTGCAGTTGTTTGCTCAGAATTATGGACATCATTCACTGTAATAAATTATAAAATATAGAACAAGTTTATTGCACATGGTAATATGGGAAGAATGGTGAGGTCTGGATCAGGATAACCCCAAAATACACTGGATCTCACACTTTTGACTAGGACGTAATCTCTTCTAGAACTTTCTCACAATCACAGACTGCGCTGTCTGGACTCCTTCAGATCTCTGGTTCCTTGACAATCGAGGTTCCAGTGATATCTCAAACCTTATCTTCCAAGGCAGACAAACTTAGAAACAAACTTATATTAGTACATACTGGTACTCCTAGTTGACAGGTTTAAGCCGATATAGCTGTTTGCGCTCTCTCAAGCTTTCCCTCCTTTATTAAATTTACGATTTACTGACAACAACCTTTGGGTTGGGTCTCCTGCCACCATGCCTGTACACTCCCTCTAACCCCCTCGCCTGCATTGCCCTGCAAATCCCATGTCACCACTCTGCCTGCACATCCCTTCCAGTGTTGCCAACCGTCAGTATTTTTACTGGCAGCCAGTAAAAAACAGGCAATTTTCTCCTGCCAGTAAAAAATGCCAGTAAAAAATATGGCTGTGACGCTCGGCTTGGTCTGGAGTTGGCTGAGACCATCCGACTGCTTGCTACAGTGTGATCAGGTGGCTCTGGTGGAGGTGTGCCTTGGTATGTTGTGTGATGTCATAGTGCAATGGAGCCAAGCCGTAGTGGCCAGAGCCTTGTCTGCAGTATGGGAGCAAGGCAGGCTGATACCCGGACCATCAGTGCTGTTTAGAATGGAGTGGACTGGAGGGACCACTAGGCTTGGAGAGAGACTGTCACTGGGACGTTTTGTGTCGGGAAGCTCTTATCATCATCTGTGCTGCTGCATACTGCTGTCAGTGTCACTACTGGAGAGTCAATTTTATGTCTGTGTGCCGCCCATTCTAATTTCTTGCCCTCCATTCTCCAGTCCCTGAGCTACTTACTTACTTTATCAAAAATAAAATAAGAAATATGTTTTTTGCATTATTATCTACCTTAAATCATATTGCTAATTGCATATTGTATTTGTTTGTAGCCTAAATACTCAAATTTGCACTTAAAACTGTAACTTTTGGAAATGCCAGTATAAACTTGGCTGTTCCAGTAAATTTTGGGTGTTGCGTCAGTAAATTTCAATCTGGTAGGTTGGCAACACTGATCTCTTCTCACCACTGTGCCTGCACACCCCCTCTTATTCTCTACTACTGTGCCTACACCCCCTTGTACTACCCATCTCACCATTGTGCCTACATCTACTTCTGCACCCCCCTCTCCACACTGTGCCTACATCCCATTGTACATCCCATCTGATTATCATAGTGGAGCAAACCCCCCCATTACCATTCGTCCTGTTCAATGTATCTACATACTTTTGCTTGTTATACTCACTTGTCTTGGCTGCATGAGACAGACGCCATCCACAGCAAAGGAGCAGCATGAAACCAAAGTGATGCTTCATCTTGATCACTTGCCTGCAGAAGCCTTCAACATCCACATATATAAGGGCTATCAACTGGACAAGCCCTTCACTGGAAAAATGTATTCCCAGTAATTAATATCGATGTGGTTAAAAAGTTTACCAATGCCAAAGGTTTTGGCTAGGGTGTTACACAATATGTATGCAAGGATTCGATTCTATGGCAGGATTTATAACTAGCAATGAAAGGGATTAAGGATCATTAAGTTCCTGCCAATATTATAGAAATAGCAAACATTTACTTAGCACTGCCTCTTGTGTAGAATTATTCGTCTGTAAAGGTTGGGCAACAACAGTGCAATGGCGTTATCGTGCCTGAAGGTCCATTTGTCCAAAATGGCTCAATAAATTAGAAAATGCACAAACCACCACAGCGCACTACAAGTCCCAGTTTTCAATATCCAATATAAATGGCACCAATAAGTTTCAATCGGGTCATAAGAGAAACCAAAGTTCATGGAGTAGTAAGGTCCTGGAGTAGTAAGGTCAGGCAGCTTCCAGAGAGGATCCTGGATGACCCAATGCAGTTCTACAGACAAGAAGACAGGAGCGCAGGATTCACATCAGAATAAAAGTAATCAGCTTATTAGCCAAAAAAATAGCACACTTACAGTAAAGATTCTTGTAGATCAGCTTGGGAAGTAGAGGGCACCAGAATGGAAACCTAACAAGGCTGTACTGAAGGGGCGGCGGCTCCTTTTTTCCTGGCCGGCATCAGAGGGACCGACTCTGACAACTGTCAGAAGTCTGCCAATAGACAGCGTCCTCCGCCCCTGCCTGCTGCCTTGTGGTAACCTCTAGGTGGCAAGGGGGTCGTAACATGTTTCAAAGTACAACCCTTCTTTCTCAAACCTGACCCTATGGATGACAGAAGGCTTTAAAAAGGATCAGATTGGCTGGGGGAGTTTATTCCATATTGAGTATGGTCGGCAATATAATTTAGCAGGACAGCAATAGCTAGTCTACATCACCAGACAAGATAAATATTAATGTTAATCGCCCCAACGGGGATCAGAAATTGATTTAAATCTTTATGCTGTCTCAGAATTAGAATGGGGGAGACAGAACAGCAACTTCTATAGAATTAACCCTTTATTTGCTATGGATCTATCTCTGTGCACTAGCAGCAGTAAAGTGCATATATATATATATATATATATATATATATATATATATATATATATATATATATATATATATATATATATATATATATAATAAATAAATAAATAAATATATATATATATATATATATATATATATATATATATATATATATATATATATATATATACATGAATAAAGAATTATATAAAAAAAAAATCATGCAAGCCATCACATTCATAAATTAATTTGAATTAAAGTAGTGATTTTTGAAATATCCCTATATTGTCTTATGATGGCTATTTTAGCCTATTGTATTATTATATTGACAAGTAAACATAATTTAATCAATAAAAAAGCAATAAAAACAGTAAATCCATAACAAATAGTTAAAGAATTTAAAAAGCGGATCCACTATACAATTTACACACAGAGTCCAAAAGGACTTATATAAAACATAATATCTCCTATAGTATTGTGGATACTATGTAACATATTCATTATCATGTGTATTTACAATGTAATATTAACCCAAAATGGGCTATAAGGATAGGGGCTATACATAGCTGTTGTCCACTAAGGACATAGTTAGAGGATAGTACGGAACTCTAGTTCCTCATTTAACCCCTTGGGGTGAAGGGTATCCAGAGCGAAGATCCAGAATAGCTCTCTATGACATAATTTCTGGAATCTCTCACCAAAGGATCCTCCCTGGGGAATTGCCTCAGTCACTTGTACCTTTAGATCACAGTTCCATTTATTATGTTTCAACATGCAGAGCCTAGGGACTCTATGGGTCTCCTATGGGTCCCAAATCATCTTCTAATCGTCCTTATAATGTATTCTACATATAGTAAACCACAAAGACATTGTAAATAATAAGTCACAAATTCAGTTGAACAACTACAAAATTCCTGAAATTCATTATTTTCCCCCCAGTTATCTAAACAGGATTTGTGCTTGTGTGTCACAAATGGACACATTTTTCTGAGTTTTTTCTGCATAGGTACATGCCTTTTACATAAAAAAAAGAGCAAAGAGTGCTTATCATAACAATACTTGGGTCATTATGCCTTATTTGGCTCGGGGCTATTTTGCTTCTCACACTCAGAGCCTTTCTATAGGTGAATGTGTATTTATCTGGTAGAATGACACCTAGTTTGGGGTCTTGTTTAAAAACCACTTAAGGACCCCCCACTGTATATATACGTCCTCTTTTTAAACATGGATATCTCAGTAACGGCAGCAGCTGCTGCCACAACTGAGATATCCATGTTTTCAGCTGGCGGCCGTGTAAACGATAACGGCGGTCTCCGCGGCGGATTCGCCGCGAGATCGCCGTTATCGGTGGCGGGAGAGGGGCCCCCCCCCTCCCGCCGCTTTTCCGCGCCCTCCGCCGCTTACCGGAGCCGTCGGTAGCGGCGGAGGAGATCCGATGCTGCCGCCAGGAGAGTGAGGACTTGAGTGAGGGCAAGATGGCCCCCACCCGTCCTCATAGCTCTGCTGGGCGGAAGTGACGTCAAAACGTCAGTCCCGCCCAGCCTCTTAAAGAGACAATTTTTTTTCTGTCATTTTTTTAAATGACAAATTTTCCTTTTTTTTTTTTTTTTTTTGCATTTAAGCCTAATTATGAGATCTGAGGTCTTTTTGACCCCAGATCTCATATATAAGAGGACCTGTCATGCTTTTTTCTATTACAAGGGATGTTTACATTCCTTGTAATAGGAATAAAAGTGATCATTTTTTTTTTTTTTTATATTTTAGTGTAAAAAATAATAAAATCAATAAAATGAAATAAGAAAACAAAAAAAAATTTTTTTTAAAGCGCCCCGTCCTGACGAGCTCGCGCGCAGAAGCGAACGCATACGTGAGTAGCGCCCGCATATGAAAACGGTGTTCAAATCACACAAGTGAGGTATCGCCGCGATCGTTAGAGCGAGAGCAATAATTATAGCCCTAGAGCTACTCTGTAGCTCAAAAAATGCAACTTATAGAATTTTTTAAACGTCGCCTATCTAGATTTTTAAGGGTAAAAGTTTGACGCCATGCCACGAGCGGGCGCAATTTTAAAGCGTGACATGTTGGGTATCATTTTACTCGGCGTAACATTATCTTTCACAATATATAAAAAAATTGGGCCAAATTTATTGTTGTCTTATTTTTTAATTCAAAAAAGTGAATTTTTTCCAAAAAAAGTGCGCTTGTAAGACTGCTGCGCAAATACGGTGTGACAAAAAGTATTGCAATGACCGCCATTTTATTCTCTAGGGTGTTAGAAAAAAAATATATATAATGTTTGGGGGTTTTAAGTAATTTTCTAGCAGAAAAAAATGTTTTAGTCTTGCAAACACCAAATCTGAAAAACACCTGAGGTCTTTAAGTGGTTAAGGTGTCTCAAACTAGGTGTCATTCTACTTGATAAACCCACATTCACATATATAAAGACTCTGAGTGTGAGAAACAATTTAGCCAGGAGGCTGTTGGAGGTACCATAGGGGACTGGAGGCTTTGAGGTAAGCTAGGAAGCACTGTGAAAAGTTGAGGGGCACTGAGGGCATCAATGGAATGTTAAGTGTTGCTATGGGAGCTGGAAGGCAATGCGAGATATTAGGGGATATTAGGGGATTAGTAGCTAACTGGCGGTCCAGGAGGAGGGAGGCCACAGCTGGCAGTGGGCCATGTCCTGGTGGTTAAGAACCACTTGTTTAGACCATTCTCAGATCACCCAAAAGCCTATAGGGCTACACATTCTCACTGTACCCACATATCTGAGATTAATATAAAGGTCAGATCAGAGACAGGGTGGGTTTGATATACAGTAGAGGGGTAATGACATTGGAGGGATAGATTTTATTATTGTTGGCACTGTTACTGGATTGCACTGGTACTCACTAGTGTCTCATTTACCAGCCAGTAAATGAGGCATGGCTGCTAACAGCAACCTTTGTTTACATTCAGTGATACTATGGTTGGGAAAAGTTATCATGTGTACAGAGCCACTGTCATTGGCCCTGCTCCTTTTGCTGTGTCACAGAACTGTTTGCAAAAAGATGTGCAGTTCTGTCACAGTTCCTGCTGTGCCATGCAGGCGGCCGGGCGTGGTCTCGCCCCAGGTGGCTCTGGGCGGTATTGAACCCAGGACCTCTCTGTTGCTGCTTTGGTTCTTTGGTATTCTGCCTGCTTTCCAGCAAAGGCTAGTTTTGAATGATGTGCTGATTGCCTTTGTCTGGATCTCCTTGCAATCTGCGCCTGTCTCTCCTGGTTCAGCTGAGGCAGGTTACCTAATCAACTAGGGCATTAAACACTGCCTCACTCTGAGGGATTTGTCAGTTCATTATTCTGTTTCTATCATTGCCAAAGGTTCCTGTGTGCCTGTATTCCTGTGTTCTAGTTACAGCTACAAGACTGACTCTGGCTTCTGACCCTGGCTATGTTGATCGTTTATTCTAAATTCTGGAATCCCTGACTACGGCTTTACTCCGACTATCCTTTGGCAAATTCCTGTCAAGCCCCCGTGCACAGACTCACAGCCCAGGTAGCTTCTTACCTTGTTACCGTGGGCTGTGTATATTTGCAAGGGTAGAGCATACAACTCTGCAGGGATGGACTGGCCATTGGGACTACAGGGAGTTTCCCGGTGGGCCGATGGCTCAGTGGGCCGGCTTCAGTGACAGGGGACCGCCTCCCCCCTCCGTTCCTCTGTCTCTCCCTTCCTGCAGCGCTCACCTCCTCTCCCTCCCCGCAGTGCTCACCTGGGGGGGAACAGAGACGCAAGGGGAGGACCAGAGGAGAAGGGGGGACAATAGAGGAGCATGGGGGAGGGGACAGACAGCTGACTTAACAGCTATGGCCTGGGAGTTTCTCACTTCTGCCTAATCTTGTCCCATAAGGGGGGGCACTGAACTGATTCTTTGCCCCGGGTGAAATAATGTCTAGCTTCCCCACTGGTACTGCCTATAAGAGTACCTGTACCAGCCGTCCTACTCTAATAAAGTAGAATGGCTAGTGGCTAGTGAAGGGGGAGATGGGGCTTGGGTGGCCGGGGGGGTGCGGGAGTTGTCCGGCCGCCATGGGAGAGACCTGTCAAATGGGCCAGTCTGGATGAAGTCCAGGGCCAAAATCTTGTCCCAGTCCATCCCTGCAACTCTGCATTATGGACTCCAACCAAGGTAAGCCCTTACAGTATCAGTATGCAGGGCCACCATCAGGGGAGGATGGCCCATACACACATAGGGGGCCAAGCCATCCCAAAAAAGGCTGTCTTTAACGTGGGGCAAAAGAGGCAGCTGCCCTTGAGCCCCTTGTCATGGAGAGTACCGGTCCAGTGGAGCAGGAGCGAAGCAGCAAACAGCGGCATCCTCAGGGTGTGAGCAGGATGATGGGGCCTTGCTCATCGCCACACGGCAATTATGAACTTCCTACTGCTGGCATGGAAGGTACTGGACATCACACACACCTACCTACAGACAAGGGACTGGGACAGGTGGGAACAGGAGGGACTGCAGACAGGGACAAGGTTAGGGGTCTCTCTCTCTCTGGCTCTCTCTCTCTGTCTCTCAAAAACACCTGAGACCTCATATTTACACTAAAAAGCAAAAAATTTCATTTGAAAAAAATAAAAAGGAGCATTGGGCAGAAATGACGTTTGACATTGCTTCCGCCCTCTAATGCTATGGAGTCGAGTGGAGGTAATCTTCCCCTCACTCGGCACCCAGGCTCAGAGGGGAGCGCACGCGATCGTCTCCGCCGCTACCGGTGACTCCGTTAGGCGAAGGATTTGAATCTACCTAAATAATTTCTTAAAAATGTCTTACAGATAAAAATGTAACTTCAGTTTATGAAAATTTAGACTTACAATAAAAAAAGAAAACTGAACAAAAACTTTTTTTAGCTTGTCTGTAAAATGGGAACTTCTTAAACATTTTTGGTAATCATTCTCCAGCCAAGATATTCAAAGTTCATTTTATAAGCTTTCCAGATATTTGATTAGATTAAATTGTGCTATTTCCTTATTCAACCCTGAAAGCTAATAGTACGTGTCTTTGTTTGTATGTGTATCTAGTTTATGAAGAGTTATTAAAGTGAATGTTATAATGCTTTGCATTGGATTACAAAGTAAAGTATTCTTATGAAGAGACTCGTTTTTACAAACATTAAAAGCACACAGCTTATGATGAAGTGATTAAAAACCCCACCTTGTGTGTAAATGATGTTCCTTCCTTGGAAAAGAAGACCTAAATTGCTGGTGGGAATTATATAACAGGGCTACAATAAAGGCTAGAACAGATGGAAGACCCAGGATTAGGTTTAGAGTAAATGGGCAGGTTAGGATTAGGCTACTGGAGATGGTGAGGAATGGATTAGGTTTTGGTAGCTAAAAGGGTAAGTAAGCAAGGTCAGATGGTAAATTAGGATTGGGCTGGGACAGGTGGGTTAAAATTCGACCAGGGCAACGTGTTTAAGGATCCTATTTACAGGTTTATCCTTTAGTTTTATTATATTTATAAGCTATTTTTTTGGCGAATTACAGATGTGTTATATTGGATATTTTTCTGTTACTTAAAGCGGGAGTTCACCCATAAATGCTGTTTTTACCCTTAGATGGATGCTCATTTTGTCTAGGGGAATCGGCTAGTTGTTTTAAAATCCGAGCATTACTTACCGTTGTAGAGGGCAATCTTCTCCGCCACTTACGGGTATGGGGCTTCGGGACTGGGCGTTCCTTCTTGATTGACAGTCTTCCGACAGGCTTCCGACGGTCGCATCCATCGCGTCACGAGTAGCCGAAAGAAGCCGAACGTCGGTGCGGCTCTATGCTGCGCCTGCGCACCGACGTTCGGCTACTTTTGGAACATCTTGACGCGATGGATGCGACCGTCGGAAGCCTTTTGGAAGCCTGTCAATCAAGAAGGAACGCCCAGTCCCGAAGCCCCATACCCGGAAGCGACGGAGAAGATCGCCCTCTACAACGGTAAGTAATGCTCGGATTTTAAAACAACTAGCCGATTCCCCTAGACTAAATGAGCCTCAATCTAAGGGTAAAAACAGCAAAAACAGCATTTATGGGTGAACTCCCGCTTTAAGATTTATTGTGATTTATTGTCTTTATATTATTTCTTATTTCTTGAAAATAAAATACTTTGAAAGTAAAATTAGACCAGGGCAGATAGAAAGGTTAGGATTAGGTTACAGCAGATAGAAAGGTTGGGATTAGGTTACAGCAGATAGAAAGGTTGGGATTAGACTAGAGTAGATAAAAGTTTAGACTAGGGCAGATGGAAGGGTATATTTTAGGTTTGGGTAAATAGAAGGTTAGCAATAGTCGAGGGGTAGATAGGAGGGTTAGGATCAGGATAGGGCAGGTGGCAGGGCTAGGATTACAGTGGGACAGTTGAAAAACGGATAGGTTAGGGTAGATTGGAAATTCTAAGGAAGTTGGGTGGGTTAGGATTAACATAGGGCAAATGGGAGAGTAACATTAGGCTAGGACAAAAAAAGAGGGTAGATGGAAAGGTTATTCGTGTTGCACGGAGATTAGGATTATATCCGCGGATTTTTTTCAGCGGGAACGTGGGGGAACGCAGGGGAAAATCAGGGGAAAATCGTGGGTGCGCGATATACGCCGATACTGTTGCAGCGGTGTTTGTTTTTTTAATTAGGCGCTGAGCGCCGCAGCCTGGAGCTGAGCCGAGCCGAGTGTACTACGCACTCGGCAACGCCCGCAGCCACGCGAGAGGAGCCGAGAGAAGCCGAACAAACAGGAAATCCGGCTCCTCTCAGCTCGGCACCTAATTCAAAAACGAACACCGCCGCAACCACGGGCAACGTGCGGATGGAGGACTGGACGGACACCTGGACGAACCCCGCGAGGAAGCCGCAGACGGACACCTGGATGGACGCCACGAGAAAGCCGCAGACGGACACCTGGACGAACCCCGCGAGGAAGCCGCAGACGGACACCTGGATGGACGCCACGAGGAAGCCGCAGACGGACACCTGGACAGACGCCCCGAGGAAGGCTGGACAGACCCCGCGCACGGCCGCATACGGACGCCGGACTGAACAAGGCCGCCGATGGACGCCGGGCAAGACACCAAAACTGTAAGCAATTCATTTTTTTTTTCAGGAATTTTCCTTCTAGATTAGGGGTGCGCGCTATACGCCGGTGCGCGCTATAGACAGATAAATGCGGTAAGTCTTTTTATGTATTTTCTCTTCTCTTGAAGGAAGATTCCACATTGCACGTAATATAGAACATGTTCTTTATCTAAACGTCGATGGAATTCATCGGAATTTCCGATGAAAAAACTCAGATGGGGCTACACACGATCGGAATATCTGATGGAAAAAGTACGTCTGACTTTTTCCATCGTAAATTCTGATCGTGTTTACAAGGCATTACGAGTTCATATACTCTGATAGTACATTGAGGAAAGACTTTATAATATATATCACTATTTTGACAGCGCAACATTTTTTCTTTATTTATTTGCTTTTATGGTGTGTACATAATTATGAGTGCTGCTGTTATGTCACCTATTATCAATTACAATTAGATCACTAAGCGCAATTTTCCCATATAAACAATATTGATCATATGCCACTGTAGCAGAACAGGCGCTGTGGTTCCAGGAGATGGTTTGTCAGACGGCATTTTCATACATTGCTTTATCAGTCTTCTCTTCTCCCCGTGGTCATCTCATTCTGCTCTAGTCTTGTGGACACCTATATTGATAAAGATAAACTTGTACAGTAATTGCGGTTGCATATGGCCATTATTACAAGGGAGAAATATTTCTTGTAATTGAAGGGCTTGGGCTGCATATGTTTAACCTATGTAATTTGTATTTCTATAGCGTTTTTCTCAGTGGGAACTCAAAGCGCTTAGGAGGTTAGGAGGCCATCATGGCTAAAAAAAGTACCTGGAGGTAACCCACACAAGCACTCCCTGAACATGCAAACTTAACACAGTTAAGGCGTAACGTATGACATTTATGTTACGCGGCCGCAAGTTTTACAGGCAAGTGCTTGATTCACAAAGCACTTGCCTGTAAAGTTGCGGCGGCGTAGCGCAAAAGGGGCAGGCGTAAGCGCGCGTAATTCAAATGATCCCGTAGGGGGCGTGGATAATTTAAATTAGGCGCGCTCCCGAGCCGAATGTACTGCGCATGCGCCGTCCCTAAAATTTCCCGACGTGCATTGCGGTAATTGACGTCGCAAGGACGTCATTGGTATCGACGTGAACGTAAATGGCGTCCAGCGCCATTCACGGACGACTTACGCAAACGACGTCAAATTTTTGAAATCGTGACGCGGGAACGACGTCCATACTTAACATTGGCTGCGCCTCCTAATAGCAGGAGCAGCCTTACGGCGAAAACGACGTACGCAAACGACGTAAAAAACGAGCGCCGGCCACACGTACGTTTGTGAATCGGCGTAAGTATGCAATTTGCATACTCTACGCTGACAACTACTGGTGCGCCACCTAGCGGCCAGCGTCAGAATGCACCCTAAGATACGACGGCATAAGAGACTTATGCCAGTCGTATCTTAGGCTACAGTCGGCGTATCTAGCTTTCTATATACAGAAAGTAGATACGCCAGCGCTACTTAGCAATTACGCTGCGTATCTATGGATACGCAGGCGTAATTGCTCTCTGAATCTACCCCTTAGTGCTCCGGTCTGGATTTTAAATGAGAACTCTACTGCTGCAAGACACTGCAATTTGGAAAGTTGTTCTTTATCCAAAATTTCTTATGATTTCTATACACATGTGCACATCTAGAACTGGCATTGTGAATGTATGCAGCTCCTCCCATACAGCTTTGCTATTGTCATGCACTATCCCAGAAATTCCGGGTTTTTCAGACGGAATTCCGCTCAAGCTGTCTTGCATACACAAAGACACACCAAATTCTGACCGTCAAAAAACACAGTGATGTACAACATTATGACGAGCCTAGAAAAATGAAGTTCCATGCTTCCGAGCATGCGTCTCTCTGCCTGGGTCCCCGAACGGGAAACCTGAGCCACCAGCCGGCACCATCCACTGGCTGGTCCGAGACCCGAACGAATCGGTTTTATGGAGGGATCACAGTGGGAGACCATCAATGTTGGACAGCCTGCGCCTGCTCAAATTGTTTACGAGCATGCGTGTTTTTTTCTCTGTCGGAAATTCATACAGACAAACGGAATTTCCGATTTTTTTTAGTCGGAAAAAAGAGAACATGTTCTCTTTCAAACTCCGTCGAAATTTCCGATGGGGCATACACACGGTCTGTCTGACTTTTTCCATTTAAAATTCCGACCTGGTGTACGCCGCATTAGTCTGTCTGTTTGCAAGCAATCTTAGCCACTTCCCGACCCGCGTATTGTAAATGTACGTCCTCTTTTTAAACATGGATATCTCAGTAACGGCAGCAGCTGCTGCCACAACTGAGATATCCATGTTTTCAGCGGGCGGCCGTGTAAACGATAACGGCGGTCCCCGCGGCGGATTCGCCGTGAGATCGCCGTTATCGGTGGCGGGAGAGGGGCCCCCCCTCCCGCCGCTTTTCCGCGCCCTCCGCCGCTTACCGGAGCCGTCGGTAGCGGCGGAGGAGATCCGATGCTGCCGCCTGGAGAGTGAGGACTGTAGTGAGGGCAAGATGGCCCCCACCCGTCCTCATAGCTCTGCTGGGCGGAAGTGACGTCAAAACGTCAGTCCCGCCCAGCCTCTTAAAGAGACAATTTTTTTTTTGTCATTTTTTTAAATGACAAATTTTCCTTTTTTTTTTTTTTTCTTGCATTTAAGCCTAAATATAAGATCTGAGGTCTTTTTGACCCCAGATCTCATATTTAAGAGGACCTGTCATGCTTTTTTCTATTACAAGGGATGTTTACATTCCTTGTAATAGGAATAAAAGTGATAATTTTTTTTTTTTTATATTTTAGTGTAAAAAATTATAAAATCAATAAAATGAAATAAGAAAACAAAAACATTTTTTTTTTAAAGCGCCCCGTCCCGACGAGCTTGCGCGCAGAAGCGAACGCATACGCGAGTAGCGCCCGCATATGAAAACGGTGTTCAAATCACACAAGTGAGGTATCGCCGCGATCGTTAGAGCGAGAGCAATAATTATAGCCCTAGACCTACTCTGTAGCTCAAAAAATGCAACTTATAGAATTTTTTAAACGTCGCCTATCTAGATTTTTAAGGGTAAAAGTTTGACGCCATGCCACGAGCGGGCGCAATTTTAAAGCGTGACATGTTGGGTATCATTTTACTCGGCGTAACATTATCTTTCACAATATATAAAAAAATTGGGCCAAATTTATTGTTGTCTTATTTTTTAATTCAAAAAAGTGAATTTTTTCCCAAAAAAGTGCGCTTGTAAGACCGCTGCGCAAATACGGTGTGACAAAAAGTATTGCGATGACCGCCATTTTATTCTCTAGGGTGTTAGAAAAAAATATATATAATGATTGGGGGTTTTAAGTAATTTTCTAGCAGAAAAAACTGTTTTAGTCTTGCAAACACCAAATCTGAAAAACACCTAAGGTCTTTAAGTGGTTAGTTATGAAACGTCTTGGGATAATGCATGCAATCTGCATAGTGCAATGCAAAGTACCCTTTAATGATCTCTTCAGCAGCATTTGATGTGTCCAATTCTCTCCTATGAAAAAGCAAGAAATGCCAGAGAAAAATATTGCTAAGGCCCCATTCACACCTAGGCGTTTTTACGCCTGAAGCGCACTGCTCACAAACGCCAGAGGGGAGAATTAACATTATTCCCTATGGTGACTGTTCACACCTGAACGCCTGAACGCCCAAACGCCTGTCGCGCGAAGCTCAAACAAGTCCCGGACCTTTTTTTGTCGCGCGAATCGCGCGACAGCGGCGTTTGAGCGTTTTTTTTCCCCCATAGAAAGTAATGGGAAACGCGCGTATTGAGCGTATCGCGCGACAACGGGCGTTTGCTATGGGCGTTTCGTCGCTTTAATCAATAGAACTTGTCGCCCATGCAGAAGATTAAAAAAAATCTACCAACATAGCAACAAGTGATGAAAAGATGATAATTTTTCCTATTGGCTAAAATAAGAAACGCCGAAGTACAAAAACGTCGCACGACGCTGTATGCAAACGCGCAAATAAGCATGAATACGCGCGAAAAAAAAACGCCCGAAAAAACGACCGAACGCCCTACGCTCAGGTGTGAATGCAGCCTAAATCTATGAGAGCCGATGCAAAAAATTCAGAAGCAACTTGGATCATGGAGTCACTTTCCCCAACGATTTCCACTCCATTAGTTTCATTGAAAGGCAGGTGAGACTTCTTTAAGACACCTGATGTCTCATAAAAGGGCATGGGCCGACGAGCATGCGTCGACTTGATTCTGAGCATGTGTGGATTTTTGATCGATGGACTTTCAAACAGACGATCGTTTTTTATCCATAGGAAAAATTTAAAACATGTTCTATTTTTTGGAAAACAAACCGATGGGACCCACACACGATTGGTTTGTCCGATGAAAACAGTCCATCAGTCTGTTTTCATCGGACAAACCGATCGTGTGTACAGGGCTTTAGTGTTAGTGTATTTATTTCCTTTTGATTTTTTATTTGTAGTGGTGCTACAAAACCTTGGGGTAGATCCACAGAGAATTGGATCCGCGCAGCGTATCAGATATACGCTACGCCGCCGTACCTTACCTGGCGGAATTTCGAATCCTCAACGATTTCGCGCCTTAAGTTATGGCGGCGTAGTGTATTTCTGGCGGCGGAATTCAATTCGGCGATCAGGGGGCGGGTTTCATTTAAATGAAGCGCGTCCCCGCGCCGAATGAACTGCGCATGCGTCGTCCAGAAATTTCCCGCCGTGCTTTGCGCGAAATGACGTCTTTTTTTGAACTTAGACGTGAGTTACGTCCATCCGTATTCACGGACGACTTACGCAAAAAAAAAATTCACATTTCGACGCGGGAACGACGGCCATACTTAACATGGCAAGTCTATCTATACGCCGCAAAATACCAGCTTTAACTATACGCCGGAAAAAGCCGACTAGAGACGACGTAAGAGAATGCGACGGCCGCGCATACGTTCGTGGATCGTCGGAAAAAGCTAATTTGCATACCCGACGCGGAAAAACGATGCAAACTCCACCCAGCGGACGCCAAAGTATTGCATCTACAACCCGAAGGCGTACGAAGCCGTACACCTGTCGGATCGAACCCAGATGCCGTCGTATCTTGGTTTGAGGATTCAAACTAAAGATACGACGCTGGAAATTAGAAAGTACGCCGGCGTAGCAGTAGCTACGCCGGCGTACTTGCTCTGTGGATCTACCCCCTTGTCTCTACCCAGATTATACCTCCTGGTGTTCTGAGGTGGTAAAGAAGAGAACCTTTTTAAGAAAACCTGTATAGGCAAAGGCCACACTCCTATCGTGTCACCAGTTACAGATACCATAAGGAGTTTTTAACCGAATTTGTAAGGACCTTCAGTAGTTGCACATGAATATTGATCTTCAGCTACCAAATGACTACATTAAAAATGCTCTAGGTCCACTTACCTGGTGGGAAAGTCTCACAAGTCTTCCCCTCAGATGCGATTCCTAGCTCAGAATTAAGGGCATCCTCAGCTGTAGTAGATTTAAAATGGAGAACAAGATTTTTAGTACATGGCAATATGGGAAGGAGGGTGAGGTCTGGGTTAGGATAACCATAAAATACACTTGGTCTTACACTTTAGACTGGCCTACAATCCCTCCTAAATTTTTATCAGACTGTGCTGGCTGGATTCTTCCAGACTTCTGGCTCCTTGGCATTTGAGGTATTAGTGGTATCTCAGTCTTCACCTTCCAAGGCAGGCAAACATGGGAAAGTTCTGGTGTATAACTTCCCACTCAACCAGTCGCCCACCACATCTGCATTTATAGGGACAGCTTGTTTCCTCTCAACCTTATGTTCTCTTCTTCTGCAGCCAACTACCTCAGGGGTTCCACCACATATATGGGAGATCCCTGCTTCCTTTCAAGGATATTCCCAAAGCCTGCAGTGCAGGGAACCCGCCGGTACGCTGCTCTGCATCTGTGGATTAGTTTGAAAGCAGCCCAGTAAACACTCCTGAATAGATATGCCCATATATACATTGTGATTTTATTAATAAAACTGACCTTTAATAACAGTATTCTATCCCAGAGCGGGAGGTCGCGGGCCACATCAGCGGGCTCCGCGGGCCACTGGTTGGGCACCCCTGCTCTAGAGTATCCTAAAGATAAAGTAGTGCATCACATCTGCTGGTAGTGAGAGCAGGAAGACTTAATTCCTCCATACATGTGGCTGTATGGTTAAAGCAGTGTGACTGCTTCCACAAATGATCCGGTGAGGTCAAGAGAGAATTGTCCTTATCTATCATGAAAAGTTTAAAGCCCTATTTGTACTGAAGTTTAATAATTGCACATGAATATTGTTCTTCAGCTACCAAACAGCTACATTAAAGATGACCCAGATTCACTTACTTAGCAGGGAAGTCTCACAGTTATGGGCGTCATTCGCTGTAGTAAATAAAAAAAAAAAGAAGTTGTTTTATTAGGCATAGCAATATGGGAAGGAAGGTGAGGTCTAAATCGGGATAGCCCCAAAATGCACTGTATCATGATGCTGCGTACACGCGATCATTTTTCGGCATGAAAAGAACGCTGTTTTAAAATAATGTCATTTAAAATGATGGTGTGTGGGCTTCACATCATTTTTCGGGTTCTGAAAAACGACAACATTTTTTTTCCGAACATGCTGCATTTTTTAACGACGTTTTAAACTATGTTGTTTTTCGTTTTTTAATTCCTTTTTATGTATACTATGGGGGTAATCCTCAAAAGAGATACGACGTCGTATCCCTGTTTCTATCTTTGGAACTGATCCACAGAATCGGTTTCCAAGAGATAGACAAAAGATCCGACATGTGTAATTGAATTACACTGTCGGATCTTAAGGATGCAATTCTAGGCCGGCCGCTAGGTGGCGAGGCCATTGCGGCCGGCCTAGAATATGCAAATGAACACTTACGGCCATCCACGAACGCTCCGACGGGCCCGTCGCTCTAATGCTACGTCGTTTACGTCGAGTTACGCCGTGTAAAAATAGGGCTGAGTCCTATTTGACTAAGCCCTATTAAGTATGGCCGTCGTTCCCGCGTCGAAAATTCAAACTCTACGTCGTTTGCGTAAGACCTCCGTGAATGGCGCTGGACGCCCTTTACGTTACCGTCTAAGCAAATGACGTCGGAGCGACGTCAGTTAGCGCAATGCACGTCGGGTAAGTTACCCGACGGAGCATGCGCAGTACGTCCGGCGCGGGAGCGCGCCTAATTTAAATGGGACTCGCCCCATTAGATTCGGCACGCCTTGCGCCGGACGGATTTGAGTTACACCGCAGCAAATTTCCAGGTAAGTGTGTTGTGGATCGATACCTAACTTAGGAAATTTGCGGCAGTGTAACTTAAATCACTTAAGTTACGTTGCTGTGGATTTGGCCCTATGTTAATACATTTTTCTAAATCTACTTATGTGATAGCTCTGGTTTGAGTAGAGTCACTTTATCTAGTACCGCTTTAGTCCTCCCCGCCCACTTTCTTCTGTTGGTGTTTCAGGGTTTGTGGGGATTCCCTGAACCCTTCGACTATTCTTGTTTTTCGGGTTGTAAAAAATGATCGTGTGTGGGCTAAAACGACGTTAAAAACCCACGCATGCTCAGAAGCAAGTTATGAGACGGGAGCGCTTGTTCTGTTAAAACTACCATTCATAATGGAGTAAGCACATTCATCACGCTGTAACAGACAGAAAAGCGCGAATCGTCTTTTACTAACACGAAATCAGCTAAAGCAGCGCCAAGGGTGGCGTCATCCGCATGGAACTTCCCCTTTATAGTGCCGTCGTACGTGTTGTACGTCACCGCTCTTTGCTAGAGCATTTTTTAAAAAACGATGGTGTGTGGGCAACGTCGTTTTAATGATGAAGTTGGAAAAACGTTGTTATTTCTACATGCCGAAAAATTTGTTTGTTTTTTTCATGCCGAAAAATGATCATGTGTACGCGGCATAAGACTACATCATAATCTCTTCTAGCTCTTTATCCAAGGTCTCTCATGGTTACCTTCAAAATCACAGACTGTGCTACCTGGACCCCTTCAGATCTCTGGCTTATTGCCAGTTGAGGTTCTAGTGTTATCTCAAACTTTATCTTTCAAGGAAGGCAAATATAGGAAAGTCCCTGTGTAAAATTTCCCACTCGACCAGAAGCTCACCACATATATACCTGTACCTTTTCTCCAAAAGCCCACATCTTTGGGGGTTCCTCCCTGTGGTGTAGATCCCTGCTTCCTTCCATGGTTTGTCCCAAGGCCTAGGGAGACTAAACTTCTAAGATGGCATCCTAACAAGGGCTTATGAAGTTGCCATCTTAGAAGTCTAGTCTCCCTTAAGCCTTGGGCCTAGCCATGAAAGGAAGCAAGGATCTACTCTACAGGGAAGCGCCCCTTAAGGAGATGGCTGTTGGAAAAAGAGCATAGATTCTAGAGATTTAAGCTGCCATTGGCTCTACATATGCATATGTAGTGACATGTGGCAGAGAAAATACTCCATGCTTAGAGAAACACTGTTATTGTTAAGCCTCATACACGATCGGACTTCCATCAGACTTTTCCGTGGATTTTTGTCTGACGGGGTGTTGGCCGTGAACTTGTTCTGCATACACACGGCAGAGCCTTCAAGGCCCATACACACGATCAGACTTTTTGACAACAACGGTCAGATGGACGTGTTTTATCGGACAATCTGACCGTGTGTATGCTCCATCGGACAATTGTTTTCGGTTTTTCAACTGACAAATGTTCACTGTGCATGCTCTCAAACTTTCCGGCAACAAATGTCCGATGGAGGATAATCCTATCGTGTGTGCACAAGTCCATCGGACTAAAGTCTAAAGTACAAACACGCATGCTCAAAACCAATGCTAAAGATCAGACAACAATAGCAGAAGTTGCCCAAAGGGTGGCTGTAAAGAGCTGAAAAACCACGTGATTTGGTGAAAGTTGGCTGAAAATGTTCTGCCGTGTGTGTATGCAGAATAAGTTCAAGGCCAACGCTGATTCGGACAAAAATCCACAGAAAAGTCTGATGGAAGTCCAATCGTGTGTACGAGGATTTAGACTGACTACAGCCCACTGCTGACTACAGAGATCACAAAAATGCAAAAGGAAAATGAACAAAAACACTACTAGGTAGATTCAGGTAGAGTGGATTAAATTTAGGGCGGCGTAGCCTAGTGTTTTTAGGCTACGCCGCCGTAAATTAGCTAGGCTAGTAGTGATTTTCAATCAACTTACCTGCTAATCTACGGCGGCGTAGCCTAAAACGAGCGGGCGTAAGGGCGCCTAATTCAAATTACTTGGAGGGGGGCGTGTTGTATGGAAATGAGGCTTGACCTCACGTTTTTTGACGTTTTTTACTACTGCGCATGCGACGGGCGCCTACATTTCCCAGTGCGCATTGCGGCTAAGTATGCCGTATGGGCCTATTGATTTCGACATGTACGTAAACAACTTAACTTCCGATTCGCGGACGACTTGCGCAAACGACGAAAAAAATTAGAACCTCGCGGCGGGAACGGCCGGCCATACTTTAACATTGTTATTCCACCTCATAGGTGGAATAACTTTAGGCCGCCTAAGGCCTTACGGAAACGACGTACTTCGACTGCGGCAGGCTCGTGTACGTTTCGGGAATCGGCGTACACGCTCATTTACATATTCTACGCTGGCCGCTATGGAAGCGCCATCTAGCGGGCCAGCTGAAAAATTGCAAGCTAAGATAGAACGGCGCAAGCCGTCCTATCTTAGCTTTGTTTAAGCGTATCTCTGAGCATACGCTTAAACAAACGCCGCCGTAGATTCAGAGTTAGGCCGGCTTATCTACTGATAAGCCGGCCTAACTCTTTCTGAATCTACCTACCCATTTCTACATGTTATTATGCAAAAAAATGATTAGTTAAACCCACAAGTATTTTTCTTTTTTCACCACTGGCCTTTGAAAATAACAAATGCAATACTTTAATTTGATGAAATTGAATTGTAACACGTTTAATATTTAAACAATACATTTTGTATATTAGGTTAAATAAGGGACAATTGAGGAGGAAAGATGGACAGACAGATTTGGTTTGAAAACAAGGACAGTTCCTTCAAATGAGGATCATTTGTGCGCTATACCCAAACAAAGCCCATATCCTCTAACCTACTGTACATCATATGCACCTTACAAAAACATTTCCGGCATCCCTACAGATCTACTGACTGCATTCTCATACCAAGAGGAGAGTGGGACCTGGTGATTATCTAAAAGGAATTTGGGATGCTTACTTATTGATATCATAACTCTTTAATCAAGCGATACAAGAGAATTTGGCGTATACCGCACACTTTTTTCGTGGGGGCGCGATATACGTCGATACCCGCTTCCCGCGCTCAGTTTGAATGCCTGCGCCGACATATACCGTGTGCAGTACACTCGGCTACATTCGGCCAGGTTTGGCTTCGCTCGTGCTCACGCATGAACGTCACAGAGCGTGAGCACGAGCGAAGCCGAGCCTGGCCGAATGTAGCCGAGTGTACTGCACGACGGTATATGTCGGCGCAGGCATTCAAACTGAGCGCGGGAAGTGGCGATTCGACGGGTAACAGCGTGGGAGGACACCACCGAAGCCGCAGACGGACGACAGACCCGACCAGAACGACACCACCAAAGCCGCAGACGGACGCCGGACCCGACAAGGAGGACACCACCGAAGCCGCAGACGGACGCCGGACCCCACGAGGAGGACACCACCGAAGCCGCAGACGGACGCCGGACCCGACGAGGAGGACCCCACCGAAGCCGCAGACGGACGAGGGACCCGACGAGGCCGCCGATGGACGCCGCGCAAGACACCAAAACTGTAAGTACTAAAATGTTTTTTTTTACAGGAATGCGGGTCCACATTAGGGGTGCGCGCTATACGCCGGAGCGCGCAATACCCCGATAAATAAGGTGTTTACAGACAATTTTATGTTCTGTGATATTTCATAGTATCTAGTGCCAGAAAACTATTATCATTCTTTAATCAGAACCAAACACTATACTACCAAAAGTATTGTGACACCTAAAGCCTCATACACACGATTAGTCCATCCGATGAGAACGGTCTGAAGGACAGTTGTCATAGGTTAACCGATGAAGCTGACTGATGGTCCGTCGCGCCCACACACCATCGGTTAAATAACCGATCGCGTCAGAATGTGGTGACGTAAAACGACGTGCTGAAAAAAACGAAGTTCAATGCTTCCAAGCATGCGTCGACTTGATTCTGAGCATGCGTGGAGTTTTAACCAATGGTTGTGCCTACTAACGATCGGTTTTGACCTATTGGTTAGGAATCCATCGGTTAAATTTAAAGCAAGTTGGCTTTTTTTTAACTGATGGTTAAATAACCTATGGGGCCCACACACAATCGGTTTTGACCGATGAAAATGGTCCATCAGACCGTTGTCCTCTGGTTAACCGATTGTGTGTACGAGGCCTAACTTTACACACACATGAACTTTAATGGCATCCCAGTCTTAGTAGGTAGAGTTTGTTATTGAGTTGGCCCACCCTTTGCAGCTATAACAGCGTCAACTCTACTGGTAAGGCTGTTCAAAAGGTTTAGGAGTGTGTCTATGGGAATGTTTGACCATTTTTCCAGAAATGCATTTGTGAGGTCAGGCACTGATGTTGGATAAGAAGGCCTGGCTCGCAGTCTCCGCTATAATTCATCCCAAAGGTGTTCTATCGAGTTCAGGTCAGGACCAGTCAAGTTCTTCCACCTCAAACTCGCTCATTCATGTCTTTATGGACCTTGGTTTCTGCATTGATGCACAGTCATGTTTGAACAGGAAGGGGCCAACTCCAAACTGTTCCCACAAAGTTGGGAGAATTAAATTGTTCAAAATGTCTTGGTATGCTGAAGCATACCCAGAAAAACAACCCCACACCATAATACCCCCTCCCCACACCATAATCCCCCCTCCACCAAATGATTTGGACCAGTGCACAAAGCAAAGTCCATAAAGACATGGATGAGCGAGTTTGGGGTGAAGGAACTTGACTGGCCTGCAGAGTTCTGAACTCAACCCGATAGAACACCTTTGAGATGAATTAGAGCAGAGACCGGCAGCCAGGCCTTCTCATTCACATCAGTGCCTGACCTCACAAATGCACTTCTAGAAAAATGGTCAAACATTCCCATAGACACACTCCTAAACCTTGTGGACAACCTCCCAGAAGAGTTGAAGCTGTTATATCTGCAAAGGGTGGGCCAACTCAATATTGAACCCTACGGACTAAGACTGGGATGCCAATGCATTTCATGTTGCGTGTAAAGGCAAGCGAGCGTTCCAATACTTTTAACAATATAGTGTATGAAAAGTTCTGGAGCCTATACATCAAAACTGTTCTGCTTATGTAGAGATAAGTGTGGAACCCACAGCATATCATCAGCAAGACCAAACACAACACTTACCTGAACAGTATCCCCACTTCTGATCGGTACGGCGGCCGCAATGTTCGCTGGGCACCCATGATTGCCCAGTTACTGAGCAGGACCGTGGATGTGTGTAAAGTTCCGCTGTTGATCCTCTTCAGAAACGGCTGACCCTGGACCTCCTGAACTAGCCCCTTAAATAGGGACCCCCTAAGCTTCTAGAAGCTTCCAAAGGCCAGATGACCCTTATTGACCTATCACGAACCTCAGGGACCCCAAAGTTTTCCCCAGCAACTAGATAACTAGACCAATCCCCAGCTTTCCCGCTCAACTGACCTATTGACCTATCCTAGCCTTAGAATTTTCCCCTAGCAACTAGCTGAACTGACAAAATAATGGTCTTTCCCACCTAACTGAACAAACAGGGGGGCCTTGAAACTGCTCCTGCCAAGAATCCCATAAGGAAAAGGGGAGCCTTAAGACAGCCTAATCCCCTTTTCCTCACATTCTCTATAGGCTCTGCAATATATATATATATATATATATATATATATATATGTGTGTGTGTGTGTGTGTGTGTGTGTGTGTGTGTGTGTGTGTGTGTGTGTGTGTGTGTGTGTTTGGGGGGTTCTCAGTAATTTTTTAGCAACAAATAATGATTTGAACTTTAAAACAACAAATGTCAGAAAAATCCAGGGTCAGCAAGTGGTTAAAAAAAAACCCTGTTTACTGATTTATCTCAATGTGTTTTGAGCAGCCCTATGGACACCTGTCTATGTCATTGGAAATGACCCCAAAAGCAGGCTTATGGCCCGTACACACGATCCGAATATCGGACGAAAACGATCGTCCGATGAAGAATCGTACGATTTTCGGATCGTGTGTACACTACTTTCGAGAGCCGATCATCCGATATTTTTCGATCGGACATGCACGAAAATTTTCCTCGTACGATGTAAGATCGTACGATTTTCGTTTAGTCAGTACAGTTGTCGTCCGACAATACAATACAGATACATTACAACACATGACATCACTTCCGATTATTTTTTTCGGTCGTACGAGAATTTTCGTGACTTTAATAACCTATTTCATTTTACTTGCGACTATTAAGCGGAAAAAAGTCGTACGATCCGTCGTACGATATTCGGATCGTGTGTACGGGCCATTATATAAGCCTCATCTGTGTATTAGGTGCTTCACAGATGTATCCATGTATTAGATTCCATACATACAGAGTGAATATTAAGTTCTCTTATTTAGAAAATTTGAAAAAAAACTGTGGATATTGGCAGTTGGAGTTGAGATTTGAATCTGATTGCTGATTGGCTGAGGGAAGGCACTGGCAGTTGGTATTCTTGAAAAAAAAAAAAAAATAGAAGCTGAGCTCAGAAGCCCTGATGGTATCCTAGCAACAAAGTTGGTATTCTTGAAAACAAACGGAAGCTGAGCTCAGAAGCCCTGGTATCCTAGCAACGATGATGTCATAGCACACGGCTACCTCACAGCACAGCTGGCCAATAAATAGAGCTCCTTCAGGAGCATTGTAGCCAGTTTGGATTTGCTAGAGGTTGTGATCACATCGCTTTTCTAGTGCTCTGTGCGTTTTCATTGTAATTTATTATAATGAAGTGGCAAAGGAGAAACCAAACTTTCAGATTTCACCCATATAAGATCAGGGGTGAGATTACTTGGAAATTTATCCGAGAAAACATTTCTGTGAAGGATTTGAATAAGCCCACTTTATTACATCGTGGGTTGGAGATGGAGACATCTCAACACCCCAGCAATGGGGAAAACCAACATGGGAACTCTGATGAAGGGAGGAATCCCGGAGCGAGTTCCAGAGGGCAGAATGCCAAGATAAAAAGGCAAAAACTCAATTTCAGATATCATCCATATAAGAGGAGGGAGGAGGTTACTTGGAAGACCTTCCTAGGAGGACGTTCTGTGGATGATCAATCAGCTGATGAAGAAAGGATGACAAAAAAGGGAAGATTTGATGCTGTACGGAGTTCGTCCAAAACAATACTGGGCATGATATGTACTGCCGTATTGCCCAAGAGACCAGCATCAGATGCAATTTTCCCTGAAACTTCTTCCCTGAACCAGATGACCATCGCAGATGAAACCAGTAAGAATGATGAGAACAATTGCATAAAATATACCGTATATACTCGAGTATAAGCCAAGTTTTTCAGCCCATTTTTTTGTGCTGAAAATGCCCCCCTCGGCTTATACTCGAGTCACCTTCTTGCGCCTGATCTCCCGGATTTGGGGACCCGGAACTGGCCGGTCGTAGCTCCCCTGGACCCCAAACATATAGCCTCACTCTTCCTCTACCAGTGTGCAAAGTTTGTTGTCTGGGGGACCTACGGCCAGGGAGCACCGATTTTTCAAATTTGGGCACCCCTTCCATAGACTCCCATGGTAAACGGTAATTTCTCTGGTAAATTTGAGGACCCAGTACCGGCCGTCCGTAGGTCCCCTGGACCCAAAACCTAGCACCCATGTAGCTCCAGTTCTCCTCTATAAGTGTGCAAAGTTTGCTGTCTAGGGTACCACCGATTTTTCAAAGCCGGGCACCCCTTCTAAATACTACCATGTTAAACGTAAGTCTAGTCATGGACACAGTGAGGCACAGGCACAGTGAGGCATGGACACAGTGAGGCATGCACATGGACACAGTGAGGCACAGTGAGGCATGGACACAGTGAGGCATGGGCACAGTGAGGCATGGACACAATGAGGCATGGACACAGTGAGGCACGGGCACAGTGAGGCATGGACACAATGAGGCATGGACACAGTGAGGCACGGGCACAGTGAGGCATGGGCACAGTGAGGCATAGACACAGTGAGGCATGGGCACAGTGAGGCATGGACACAGTGAGGCATGGGCACAGTGAGGCATAGATACAGTGAGGCATGGACACAGTGAGGCATGGACATGGACACAGTGAGGCACAGTGAGGCATGCAGATGGAAACCCTAGGCTTATACTCGAGTCAATACGTTTTGCCAGTTTTTTGTGGTTAAATGAGGGGCCTCGGCTTATATTCGGGTTGGCTTATACTCGAGTATATACGGTAACACAATTGTCACTGTTTAGGTATTTTATCGGGAATACAAATTAGAGTTAGGCCGGTGCAGGGGTACACTGTAATATCCACTTTCTGTTATAAATGAGCCCTTAGAGCGTGTTTTTGTTAGAAAACAGCCGCAGTGTGAGTAGAAAAGCCTGTCCTCTGCCAATAGCTTGAGGCCGCGTACACACGACCGAGGAACTCGACGTGCCAAACACATCGAGTTCCTCGGAGAGTTCAGCCCTGAAGCCGCCGAGGAGCTCGGCGGGCCGAGTTCTCCCATAGAACAACGAGAAAATAGAGAACATGTTCTCTATTTTCTCGACGGGTTCCTCGGTGGCTCCATCGGGCCGAAAGTGTACACACGACAGAGTTTCTCGGCAGAATACGGCTCTGACCGAGTTTCTCGCTGAATTCTGCCGAGAAACCCTGTCGTGTGTACGGGGCCTTAGAGTGGGACCCCCAACTTGAGTGAATGAATGCCATTCTTAGCTGAATAAATGCGTTTGGGTGAGCTGCAGCTATAGATAGATCTGTCCTCCTATATTGGATCAGGCATATGGCTGTGTATGACCACCCCTGCAGTTCTCCCTGATATGATGATATTCCTTTAACTCTTTTGCTGCCATGACAATTACCCATACTGTACATGGTAAATCTAGGGTTGCCTCCTTTTCTTCAAGCCAAACCCGAAACACTTTGGGTGCCCCAAGGAGAGTAGTAATGCGGTGTGCATTGCGTGCCGCTGCTAAATGTGGGTGTGGCCAAATTGCTTTTGCTGACATCATCACCCTGCCCCCCAGTGATGCCGAACCTGCTCCCAGACAGCCTCCTGCAGCTCCTGGAAGGCAACAGATTTGTTTGTGACTATCTTGGTTACTTAGGGAGCCACAGCCCAGTCTAAATAATGTGTCCGGGTTTCAGTCCACCTGAAACCCAGACACATGATTCATAACCCAGACTGTCCGGGTGAATCCCGTACAGGTGGCAACCCTAGGTCAATCGCGCATTTTTGGACCTAAGGATTACCTAAAGTGGACCTGCACTTTAAAAATTAAGATTTGCTACATTATATGGAAAATATAGAAATAATTTTTTTGACCAAACTACTTAGCACCTTAGAGTTGTAGTAAACAGGAATATCTCCTTTCCATGTGTTTTCCACCATTGTAATTTAATGTTTTGTGTAGTAGGTATTCTATTTCTGTAAGGTAATAACATGTCATGATTTCTATTTATCTTGTAGTCAGTGATATGGTCAACGAGACAGTCAACAAGGCAGTCAGCGAGACAGTCAACGAGGCAGTCTATGATACAGTCAACGAGGCAGACAGCGAGACAGTCAACAAGGCAGTAGTCAGCGAGACAGTCAACGAGGCAGTCTATGATACAGTCAACGAGGCAGACAGCGAGACAGTCAACAAGGCAGTCAGCGAGACAGTCAACGAGGCAGACAGCGAGACAGTCAACAAGGCAGTCAGCGAGACAGTCAACGAGGCAGACAGCGAGACAGTCAACGAGGCAGACAGCGAGGCAGACAGCGAGACAGTCAGCGAGATAGTCAGCGAGGCAGTCAGTGAGACAGTCAGCGAGACAATCAACCAGGTCGTCAGCGAGCCAGTCAATGAGCTTGTCCGCGAACCAGTCAATGAGCTTGTCAGCGAACCAGTCAATGAGCTTGTCAGCGAACCAGTCAATGAGCTTGTCAGCGAACCAGTCAATGAGCTTGTCAGCGAACCAGTCAATGAGCTTGTCAGCGAACCAGTCAACGAGGCAGCCAGCGTTGTGCCCGGCACCACCGCAGGACAAGGACCACCAGTCAACTTTAACCTTGACAGCTTCGTCTTTCATAAAATACTTGGTCAGGGTAGTTACGGAAAAGTAAGTAATCAAAGATATATGAACAGCAGGTTTAATGTATTGCGAGTTTCTGGTTATTAATATTGTGTCAGTGGGCAAACAGTAGGCTGTCGATGGAGGTCACACCACTGTATTCCTTACTACTTCCCATTTACATTACACGTGCTGAGCTGCGTTACTCAATGACAAACTGAAATCAATTATTTCCAATAAGACGAGTTTACACCAGCGTGATGCGTTAGTGTGCGCTCAGTTAAAATGGAACATAATGCATTTAATGAAATGTGCTTCAAGGAAGGTACAATAAAGTTATTTTACATCATTGTTAAAACAAAATGGCAACACACATCATCTCAAATGTGCTTAGTGTGTGTTAAATGAATGCAAAGCAAGTGGAGTGAATCTCCAGCCTAAAGTCCAGAGGCGTAGCTTGAAGCTTGAAGCCCCGATGCAAAAGTTGACCTGGCCCCTGGGCTGTTCTCACCCTGTGCTCCTCTCCATTCAGGAAATGGCTCACAGCTTGTCCCCAGCCAATGAGAATGGAGGGGTGTTGGCCGTGGAAGGCAAAGTGGAAGCCCAGTACTGGAGCGTGGCTGTGGGGCCCTTGGGCAGATCGGAGCTGGACTTTGTGGAGGATATGATAACATGACAGGGAGGCTGCAGGGGCCCCCTGGAGCTAGTGGTGGGGTTGCCATTGTGATCCCTGCAACCCCTTCTGCTACGCCCATACTAAAGTCATGTTAATGGTGTCTGTCGGGGGCATAATACACAAAAAGCAGCTTGGCACAATTACAAATCCGTTGATAGATAAGGCAATAAGCTAATGTGTATTTCAACTGTATTTAGCAGATTGTATAGAGATTGGCTTCGGAGCCTTAGCCCCAATATAAAAACACTGAATGCAGACTGAAGCCCTGTACACACGGCCCAGAATCTCGTTGGGAAAAAAACTTTGTTTTTCCTGATGAGATTCTTGGCAAGAATCTCTTGCCGGTCGGGTGTACAGACACTCCATTCAAAAGAACCGCAGTTCTTTTGAATGGCACGAAGGCGGTGACGTCATCGACTACGACGAGCATGCGCTCGTCACATTTGATGCCGTTGCCGCCATCTTGCTACACCCTACCTAGACCTTGGAAGCTAACGCGCATGCGTCAAAGTCATTTCAAGCATGGGCGGGTTTCCATGGAGACAGGTAAGTATACAGACGCTCGGGTTTCTCGACAGGAAAACACTGCCGAGAATCACAACGAGAAAATAGAGAGCAGGTTCTCTATTTTTCTCGTCGAGATTCTGAGCAGTTTTTCTTGACGAGAAACCTCAAAACATCGTACACACGCTCGGTATACTCGGCAGCAGTTTTCTTGCTGGTTCTTGCCGAGAAAACCGAGCGTGTGTACGAGGCTTAGGAGTGAGTGCTGGCTGTAGTTTTTTCTAAGTTTGCTAAAAGCCTACTGCAGCCTGCTAAAAGCATATTTAAAGCTATCCCCATTCACTAACAGTCTAGAACAGTGGTTCTCAACCTGGGGGTCGGGACCCCCTTGGGGGTCGAATGATGATTTGCCAGGGGTCACCAAATCCTGGCCTGTTGCTAAAGCCCACACCGCTCTCCCAGCCTTTTCTCGGCCGCCCAGCTGGGCTGTTCCTAGAGCCCGCAGCCGCCCACTCAGCCTCTTTGCAGCCATTCAGTTCACGGCATGGCTGGGGGCGCAGAGACTATAAGTCAGCTGACTGGAGAGGAAAGTGAAGTGGGAGGGGCTGAAGGAGACCCTATCTCCAGATTTCAGCATAGGTGTCACTGCTGCGAGCCTCCACACTATGAAAATTATTTTACTGTTAAGGGTCCCCACAATTTGTGAAATGTTATCAAGGGGTCACGACAGTAGAAAGGTTGAGAACCACTGGTCTAGAAGGTAGTGACTAACAGTCAAAACCACTTACAACTTGCTAAAGGCCTGCTGAGTTCATACTCTATAAACTTGTGTTTTTAAACTAAGACTAACAATTGTAGCCAGGCTGGGGGTTGCTGCTGGGGACCCAGAGGTAACATTTTCAGAACCCGGTGCTGAATTATATCTAATCATTTGTGTCCTGTGTTTTTTTTTTTTTTTTTTTTTTAGGTCGCCCTGGCATCCCACCCTGCCACAGACCAGAAACTGGCAGTCAAGGTGGTGAAGAAAAGGAAATTATTGAATGAAGATCCTAAATGTGTACTTACAGAGAAACAAATACTTGAAGATGTTGGAGAGAGTCCTTTTTGTACACACGCCTATGGAACCTTCCAGTCAGAAGTAAGTGTCACATTCCTATCAATCACTCATCAGATCACATCCATATTATCCATTTGATCTCCAGGTCTAGTACAGACCTAGAAACAAATTCCCAAACCCCCAAAAAAAAACATTAGAGATGGTCCAGCTTCACAGAGGCCGCCATTGTAGAATGCTGGAAATTCTGGTTCTCCCCGGCTGTGTTGCTCTTATTTTGGCTTTGCTGTCACTGAGTGGGATCAGGTATACCCCCTGTATTCCTCTCATGATACAGTCACTGTAATGGCAGCCTGGTAGAACATGTCATGTGGCTCTGTATATTGCTTTCCCAATGAGGAGAGATATTTAACATACATTTAAAGTTCTTGCCAAGCATTGTATTCTGACTTTAACCACTTAAGCCCCGGACCTTTAGGCAGCTAAATGCCCAGGCCAGGTTTTGCGATTCGGCACTGTGTCGCTTTAACAGACAATTGCGCGATCGTGCGACGTGGCTCCCAAACAAAATTGACGTCCTTTTTTTTCCACAAATAGAGCTTTCTTTTGGTGGTATTTGATCATCTCTGCGTTTTTTGTTTTTTGCGCTATAAACAAAAATAGAGCGACGATTTTGAAAAAAATGCAATATTTTTTACTTTTTGCTATAATAAATATCCCCCAAAAACATATATACATTTTTTTTCCTCAGTTTAGGCCGATACGTGTTCTTCTACCTATTTTTGGTAAAAAAAATCGCAATAAGCATTTATCGATTGGTTTGCACAAAATTTATAGCGTTTACAAAATGCATTTTTTTTTTTTTTTTTTTTTTTTACTACTAATGGCGGCGATCAGCTATTTTTTTCGTGACTGCGACATTATGGCGGACACTTCGGACAATTTTGACACATTTTTGGGACCATTTAAATTGCATTGTTTATTGTGAAAATGACCGTTGCAGTTTGGGAGTTAACCACAGGGGGCGCTGAAGGAGTTATGTTTCACCTAGTGTGTGTTTACAACTGTAGGGGGGTGTGGCTGTAGGTCTGACGTCATCGATCGTGTCGCCCTATAAAAGGGATCACACGATCGATGCAGCCGCCACAGTGAAGCACAGGGAAGCCGTGTTTACATACGGCTCTCCCCGTTCTTCAGCTCCGGGGAGCGATCGTGAGGGGGGCGGCTGTTTCTAGCCGCGCCCTCGTCCCGGATCGCTCCCCACGGGTTTCCGACCGCCGCCCGATCGGACCCCCGACCCGCGGAAAGGCGGGGCCGTACATGTACGCCCATATGCCTGTACGTGCCATTCTGTGGACGTATATGTTTAAGCGGTTAATGTGAACTTAGATTTAAAGTGAATGTAAACCCAACAGTGACCATCTCTTGTTTTTCCCACTTGGTCTATTAAATATACAAACCAAAGCATTCTGCAATACCTGTTCAATAAGAGCAGAAAAAATACCCGTTGATCCTGTCAGAAATCCAATGCTGTCCTTTGTTATAAACCCAATATTTCTGCATTTCTCACAAAACACAAACCCCACATCCACTTTACCTCTCTAAACCAATACATTTCTCTCTATCTTTTACAGGAGGATCTCTTTTTCGTTATGGAGTACATGAAAGGAGGAGAACTATTCGACCTGCTGAAGACTGCTCCATTATCAACTGATACAATAAGGTATGGCTCACAAAGAACCTCGGATTAAGAGTAACTTGGTTTGAAAACGTTTTGATTTGCAAGCAACTTTTTTTTTAAATTCTGACTCGGTTTGCGAGTGTTGACTCGCAAGACGAGCAGAATTCAAGCTAATTAGGCCTGCAGTACCTTATTTGGCCTGAGGTACGGGGGCGCAGAAGCCGAGCAGAGCCGAAAATAGGCCTGCAGTACCTCATTTTGCCTGAGGTACGGGGGCGAAGGAGCCGAGAAAAGCCGAACATTGGCCTGCATTACCTCATTTGGCCTGAGGTATGGGGGCGCAGGAAGCGAGCCAACGTGTCCTAGGGTCTTTTCGGCCGTTTTCGGCACTCTCTGGTGCCCCCCCCACCTCTGGCCGCATTCGGTATTGCATCCCATTGAAGTCAATGTGGAACTAATTATTTTCGTTTCCATTGACTTCAATGGGAAAACTCGCATTGATATGTGAGTACTTTGGATTACGAGCATTCTCCTGGAACAGATTATGTTCGTAATCCGAGGTTCAACTGTACTGTCCAAGGATGCATTCACACCTGTACCATGTAAAGTGTTTATTTGCACTTTTTTTGCATGTTTGTTGTGCAGCAGCACAGGGCAGCCTATTCACTTGTATGGGCTGCCCTACTTGTGCCAAATGTGCCAAAGTAACTTTTTTTTGGCAGTGAGCCTCATGCACTTTTGTAATGTACATATTGGTGCATTTTTTCAGGCAACTGCTACCTGAGTTTGAGATGTCATTAAGAATCATTGGCACCACAAGTGTGATATGCATTTTGGCACATTTTTCTTCTAGGTAAAAAAAAAAATCGCAAAAAGCGTATATTGATTGGTTTACGCAAAAGTTATAGCGTCTACAAAATAGGGGATAGAATTATGGTATTTTTATTATTATTTTACTAGTAATGGCGGCGATCTGCGATTTTTGTCGTGATTGCGACACTGCGGCAGACAGATCGGACACTTTTGCCACTATTTTGGGACCATTCACATTTATACAGCGTTCAGTGCTATAAAAATGCATTGATGACTGTGTAAACGTGACTGGCAGGGAAGGGGTTAACGCTAGGGGGCTCTCAAGGGGTTAAATGTGTGTCCTAGGGAGTGATTCTAACTGTAGGGGGAGGGGACTCACAAGGGGAGGAGACCGCTCGGTGTTTCTCTGTACTGGGAACACACCATCGGTCTCCTCTCCTCTGACAGCACGTGGATCTATGTGTTTACACACACACATATCCACGTCCTTGGCTGTGTCACCGGCAATCGAGTGTGCCCGGCGGACATCGCGGCCGCCAGGCACGCGTATCTGTACCTGAGCCCGGCGGACATCGCGGCCGCCCGGCACGCGTACCTATACCCGAGTGACGCGATGGGTGTCTGCCCCCTAGGGGCCGACAAGCCAAGGATGTAATATGACGCCCGGCCAGAACAAGAGTCGCACAGCTGTCATTCTGACGGTCGGCGGGCAGGAAGCTGTTAATGTATTACCCCAAAAACTGAACAGTGCCTATCATTGTCAGAGTAATACATTCCTTCCAATGACTTGCACAGATTGGACGGAATCATCTATTAATCATGTATTTACTTATTTCTGTGAGAAATGTGACATTAATTGACCTTCTCTCTTTTTTTTTACAGATTTATTACTGCCGAACTTCTTTGTGCTCTGCAATATCTACACGGACGTGGCATCATTCATAGGTAAGCGCTTCATCATGACCTTGTCTCCATATTTGCCATTCTTTATTAAAGGATAACACCACCCAACACTGGTACTCTAGTTGTGGATGGGTGTACAAGGGTTGAGGTGCCCTCTGCCAGTTCTGTCGCCTGCTGCTGAACCTCAACGGAGCGATCCCCGCCGAGCAAGCGGATGTTCACAGGGCGGATCATCACGGGAAAGGACCCTTAAAGACATGTGGATAGAAAGACTCCCCAGGCTTTCTCATTCTAATACGTATCGCCCCCTAGTGGGACTTAATCATGTCCTACTAGAAGGGCAAAATGTGACTGAGGAAGACAGCCCATTGAGTGTTTTTGCTCCCTTGTTTTCAATGAAGATGTTAAAGCATTGCAGAATGACAGACTTGGACTTGACATGGTTTCTTCAAGTGCAGTAAGCCGGGAACTGAGCTCACGAGGATCACGCTGAGTTCATAAAGTGGTGCAGACAGTTAGTAGGTGATCTAACCCGTTGGCACCCATCTAAAACTGACCTATTAGTATTGGGTGAACTTTGATTTTAAATATTTGATGTGTAAATATAACTCTCTCCTTTTCTTTTACAGAGACTTGAAACCTGCGAACATACTGCTCGACAGCGCTGGCCATGTCAAAATAGCAGACTTTGGCCTTTCTAAAGTGGATATGTTCGGACCCAAGAAAGCGTATAGCTGTGCCGGTACTGATGCCTATATGGCCCCAGAGGTAAGTAAAAAACACCCTTCTTTTCCCCCTTTACCACATCCCTCTTTATATTATTATGTTTATCAGCCATATCATTATAATGAAAGAACAAGAATTTTGGAGATGAAGGAAGCAGGGTCACAATGATTGTGACAAGAAGCCTAAAAAACATCAGGGGCCACACTGTGACCTGTCATTTCTACCAATTATTTCGTACCTTTTATTACTGCTCTGTGTATGGCTGATCATGTGCTTTATTTTATAGTTACCCTTACTCTCTTTTTTATCAGGTTTACTATAATAAACCCTACGATGCCATGGCCGACTATTATTCTCTTGGTGTCATCCTGTTCGAAATGGCCACCGGAGAACCTCCAGAATCAGTCACATCCAGGAACCACTATCCAAGGAACATTGACCCTGACCTTCGAGATGTTATTGAGCGAGTAAGTATAGATAGTCTAGAATTAGAATGATCTTAGAGCTATAGGTCCTTAGTGTTGTCTATGTAAATAGGCTCTTCTGCATTGCTATGTGCTATAGTGATGAAGGGATTCGAGTCAGAAATCACAGAGGGGGTATATGACTTCTGGAAGTGTTATATACAGATTTTATGGCAGGATATTGACCACATAGGAGGTCAGCATTACATCTGAACTACCCATGTGACATCCTGAAAACATGAGCTGTTGGGGGAACTCCTAGACCGGTTCAGGAATGTTACCTTAGATCACAGGTGTCAAACACAAGGCCCGCGTGCCGAATCCGGCCCTCCAGGCCATTTCATGTGGCCCTCACACCTCTCCTGCAGCTGCAAGAGAACTCAAGCCCTCCTCTGGTCCTACTCCAGACCCTTACTTTCTGCTTTTAAGCAATGCATCCAGCATCTTCCTAGAAGCAGCATAAGGAAAGGGGTGCACTGTGATGTAAGGGAGCGTGGGGGACTCAACTTCTTGACATCCAATGTAAAGGGGAGGGGATGCGCTGGACATCTAATCTTACAGATACAACCGGCCTTTTGAGGGCAATCATAATGTTGATGCGGCCCGCGATGAAATTGAGTTTGACACCCCTGCCTTAGATCCTTCTAGCATACATACCTTCATTTAAAACTACACTAAGGAATTAAAATATGCCATTCTGAGTCCTTTTTTTTAATAATAGCCGACACTAAACTGGCTAATTAATAATTTTCTGTTATTGACAATCTACTGTATGCTAAATTTCATATCTTTTTCATTACAGCTTCTTGCAAAATATCCAGGAGATCGCTGGTGGGCAGTGAAAAGACTACGAGAACACCCCTTCTTCAGATCTATTGACTGGAAGAAGTTGGAGGAAGGAAAGGTTACTTCACCATTGTGGATGCCAGAAGTAAGTCCATTGGAAGTAAAATTAATATAATGTGTGCAAATACAAGGAGATCATTTCATAGGGAGCTGCATAGCAGTGTTCATTTTGGCAGCAAATTTCGATTTAGTTTTAGTCTTAGGCCCCGTACACACGAGGGGATCTCCGCTGGAAACGGTCCGCCGGACCGTTTCCAGCGGAGATTCCTCCTCCGGATTTGGATCCGATGGCTTGTACTCACCATCGGATCAAAATCCGCGCGGAATTCATCCGCGGTGACGTGTCGCGCCGTCGCCGCGATGATGACGCGGTGACGTGCGCGACGCTGGAAGGTAAGTACTTCCACGCATGCGTCGAATCATTACGAAGCATGCGAGGGAGGGGAGCGGACGGATTGATACGGTGAGTCTGTACAGACCACCGGATCAATCCGCTGGACCCGATTCAAGCGGATAGATTTCTTAGCATGCTAAGAAATTTATATCCGCTTGAAATCGATCTGCCCGAGAAATCTCTGCGGATAAATACCCGCTAGGCCGTACAGACGACCGGATTTGTCCGCTGGAACTGATCCGCGGATCAATCCCAGCAGATAGATCCGGTCGTGTGTACGGGGCCTAAGGCCTAGTACACACGAGAGGATTTATCCGCGGATACGGTCCAGCGGACCGTTTCCGCGGATAAATCCTCTCGAGGATTTCAGCGGATTTGGATCCGATGGAGTGTACTCACCATAGGATCGAAATCCGCGCCGAAATCCCCTCAGGATGACGTGTCGCGCCGTCGCCGCGATGATGACGCGGCGACGAGCGCGACGCTGTCATATAAGGAATTCCACGCATGCGTCGAATCATTACGACGCATGCGGGGGATCCCTTCGGATGGATTGATCCGGTGAGTCTGTACAGACCAGCGGATCAATCCGTTGGGATCAATTTAAGCAGATAGATTTGTAGACATGTCTACAAATTTTTATCTGCTGGAATTGGGAAATTTCCGCGGATAAATATCCGACTAAAATCTCCAGTACGTTTTAGTTGACTAAAACTAATTTTAGTCGTCTAAAATCGAATGGGTGTAATTAAATTGTAATGCATTAGTTAAAATTTCTCTACAATTTCCAAACTCATTATATACGGCTGGAGTGAAAAATCTAGTATGTTATTATTTATGTTATTGAGATAGGAACATGGGGCCAGATTGTCAAAGACTTACGACGGCGTATCTCCAGATACGCCGTCGTAACTCCGAATGGCCGCCGTCGTATTTATGCGCCTGATTCATACAATCAGTTACGCATAGATTTGGCCAAGATACGAGCGGCGTAAGTCTCCTACGCCGTCGTATCTTGGGGTGCATATTTACGCTGGCCGCTAGGTGGCGTTTCCGTTGATTTCTGCGTCGAATATGTAAATGAGCAAGATACGCCGATTCACGAACGTACGTACGCCCGTCGCAATTAGTTACGCCGTTTACGTAAGACATACGCCGGCGTAAAGATAAAGCAGGTCTCTAGGTGGCGCAGCCCATGCAAGGTATGGACGTCAGAACAGGCGTATCTTTTTACGTTGTTTACGTAAGTCATATACGCGAATAGGGCTGTGCGTAAGTTACGTTCACGTCGTAGGCAGTGTTCGACGTATCTTAGGCTTTCTATCCGACGCATGCGCACTGGGATACGTCCACGGACGGCGCATGCGCCGTTCGTTCGAAGTGTAATTTACGTGGGGTCATGCTTAATTTACATAAAACACGCCCACCTCTTCCACATTTGAATTACGCGCGCTTACGCCGGCCGATTTACTAAGTAGCGGCGGCGTAGCGTAAATAAGATACGCTACGCCCGCACAACGTAATGCCGCCCTACGTGAATCTAGGCCATAGACTACAGACCAGTGTTAATTTTTAAGTCAAATTTCAAGTTAGTTTTAGTCTTATGCCCCGTACACACGATCGGGCTTTTGCCCGGCCAAAATCACATCGGAATTCCGGTGGAATTGCATCGGAGTAAAAAAAAACATGTTCTCTATCTAAACTCTGATGAAATTCCTCTGAATAGCCGATGGGACATACACACAATCAGGCCCCGTACACACGGCCGAGGAACTCGACGTGCCAAACACATCGAGTTCCTCGGCCAGTTCAGCCCTGAAGCCGCCGAGGAGCTCGGCGGGCCGAGAGCTCCCATAGAACAACGAGGAAATAGAGAACATGTTCTCTATTTCCTCGTCGAGCTCCTCGTCGGCTTCCTCGGCCGAAAGTGTACACACGACCAGTTTCCTTGGCAGAATTCAGCCAGAAACTCGGTCGGAAGCTGAATTCTGCCGAGGAAACTGGTCGTGTGTACGGGGCCTCAGAATATCCGATGGAAAAAGTCAGACAGACATTTTCCCATCGGAAATTCTGATCGTGTGTATGGGGCATTAATCTTGTGACTAAAATGGCATTTTAGTTTTAGTCCCATTTTAGTCTTTTGACTAAAATGCCATTTCAGTTTTAGTCTTATTTTAGTCATCTCAATTGTTTTAGTTTTAGTCGAATTTTAGTCGACTAAAATAGTATTCATTTAGTCGACTAAAATGTTTGTTGTTTTAGTCGACAAAATTTACACTGCTGTATACAGGAATTGCAGAATAATTATAAACTTTAAAAAAAGTACATCTGTACATTTGCCATACTCCACATGCACCCCACTGCTAATTATTAATATAAAATATCATTATAAATCCATAGAAGAACAAAATATCAGTTATAATGGTAACATTAGGTAGTATAGTGTTACATTTGAAAATGCATCTCCTGGTTGGCATGTCATGTATTGAATGATAGGTCTGATTTATGTATTTTCTTGTTGCAGTGCCCAGAAATAGACACAAAGAAGCAAATTGACGTGAAGAAACTGATTCACTACAGAAGAAGAAATCAGAGGAGAATTGCAGATGAGCACCAGAGATTGTTTGATGGCTTCAGCTTCATAAGCAGGAAATGGAGAAAGATGCTGAAGAGGCAATGAAAGAATAAGATCTAAAGAAACACTCACTAATCCGAGAGTCCTGTACTGTCTTACGCCGGGCCGATCCTTTGCTGGTCTTCGGATCCCCGGTATTGCCAACTAGATTTAGGGAGCCAGCTAAGACCCCAAGTGCGCATGCACAAAATCCGGCTGTGCTTTCAGTCTGATCCTGCAGCCTCCTGAGACATGTGAAGTGTAATTTTCATCTCTCCTGACGTGGATCGACATCGCTGGACATCATTTTGGATTTATATTGTATAATATAACCCTGACTCTTTCGGGTCACTCATTGCAATTGACAATGACGTTACTAAGGGGGTGCAGAGCCAGAGGGATATAGTACAGTCTTAACATAAGGGGAATCCACTGGTGGGTGCCATAGATTTACAATGCTGGACAAAGTGAATAACATTGGAACAGTATGTTACATAACCGCCGGTGAGAAGATCGGCAGGACAGGGGTTTGCCAGTTCAGCAGATCCCCACCTTTGTGCATCACTCATTGTGACTGACATACACCGACATTGCTGGAAGACATACAGGAAATGACTTTGGATTTATATCGCATTACATAACCCCGTCCATTTTGGGTGTGAGGATTGTATTCATTTCCTATAATCTTCTAGACTGTAAGCTCTAACGAGCAGGGCCCTCTGATCCCTCCTGTATTGAATTGTATTGTGACTGTACTGTCTTCCCTGATGTAAAGCACTGCGCAAAATGTTGGCGCTATATAAATCCTGTATAATAATAATAATATAATAAATAAATTGCTAATAAACAATACACCCCAGATTTTGCTGAAATAGCTCAGTTGGTAGAGCGTTAGATTGAAGGTCTAAAGGTCCCTGGTTCAACCCCAGGTTTTGGCAGCTGTTGAGGTGTTCCCAGGAGTTTAAGGAAGTAGAATGAATTTATATTGGCTAAATAAAGAGCGATATATGGAGACCCGATTAGCGATCGATCCTTTTGTCTTTTATTGTATTGGCTTTTATGGAAAGCACGATGATTCATGTTTTAAGCCCATTTCACATGACATTATGTCCGCAGTGGCCCAGATTCAAGTAGAATTGCGCGATATTTGCGGGGGAGCAGGGCAACGATTTTGCCCTGCGCCCCCGCAAATATTTTGCGCTGCCCTCGATTCACGGAGCAGTAGCTCCGTGAATTGCGAGGGCGCGCCGGCAAATTTGCCCGGCGTAAGCGCGCGCAAGTTAAATGATCCCGCCGGGGGCGGGAATCATTTAAATAAGGCGCGCTCCCGCGCCGAGCGTACAGCGCATGCTCCGTCGGGAAACTTTCCCGACGTGCATTGCGGCAAATGATGTCGCAAGGACGTCATTTGCTTCTAAGTGAACGTGAATGGCGTCCAGCGCCATTCACGTTTCACTTACGCAAACGCCGTGAAATTCAAATTTCACGGCGCGGGAAGGCCGGCTATACTTTAGCATTGGCTGCCCCTACTATTAGAAGGGGCAGCCTTGCGCTAAAAGTAGCCGTACGGAAACTCCGTACCTGGCTTGCGCGGGGCCCGCGCAAGCTTGTGAATCAGTGGTAGTATGCAATTTGCATACTACACGCTGATACACAATGGGAGCGCCCCCTAGCGGCCCCCGCAAGAATGCAGCCTAAAATCTGCGAGGCATAAGAGCCTTATGCCGCGCAGATTTTAGCCTGCAGTCGGTGTAACGAGGTTCCTGAATCAGGAGCACTCGTTACACCGGAGCAAGTAAGCACTTGCGCTGTGTAACCTATGGTTGCGCGGGCGCAAGTGCTTCTTGAATCTGGGCTAGTGTTTTTAATACCTGAGCTCCTTCAGTTTTTGCCCGGAGGACAGGGGTAGACCGCTGTCAGCTCTATGGGCTACCGGATATAAAGGATTCCGCTATACCTTTACAGCAGGAAACTTCTGATCTGGTCCAGAAAATGATGCAGTCTTCTGTTTTTTTTTCTTCTGGACTTGGATGGACCCGGTTAAGTTAAATTATAAAAAAGTAAATATAATTAAAAGATAAAAAAAAAAAAATATTGTTTTATTGAGTCAATGGTACATCATTACTATGTGTTATTGTTAACCATTGTTATTTTCTTGCAGAAACATCAAACAGAACTGTTTATTCTGACAGCAGCAGGGTGCGGCTCTCAGATTATATTAGTGATGCAGCAAAATTTCAGCTTTTAGGATTTAACCACTTAAGGACCGCCGCCTGTTGATATGCGTCCACAGAATGGCACGGCTGGGCAGATGGACGTACCGGCACGTCCTGTACATCTACCCAGCTGTGGGTCACGGGCGCGAAGCTCCGGGACCGCGGGACCCGCGGACCCGATCGCCGCTGGGGTCCCGCGATCGGTCCCCGGAGCTGAAGAACGGGGAGAGCTGTATGTAAACACGGCTTCCCCGTGCTTCACTGTGGCAGCTGCATCGATCGTGTCATCCTTTTTATAGGGAGACACAATCGATGACGTCACTCCTACAGCCACACCCCCTACAGTTGTAAACACACACTAGGTGAAACATAACTCCTTCAGCGCCCCCTGTGGTTAACTCCCAAACTGCAACTGTCATTTCCACAATAAAGAATGCATTTTAAATGCATTTTTTGCTGTGAAAATGACAATGGTCCCAAAAATGTGTCAAAATTGTGCGAAGTGTCCGCCATAATGTCGCAGTCACAAAAAAAAATGCTGATCGCCGCCATTAGTAGTAAAAAAAAAAAAATTATAAAAATGCAATAAAACTATCCCCTATTTTGTAAACGCTATAAATTTTGCACAAACCAACCGATAAACGCTTATTGCGATTTTTTTTACCAAAAATATGTAGAAGAATACGTATCGGCCTAAACTGAGGAATTTTTTTTTATATATATATTTTTGGGGGATATTTATTAGAGCAACAAGTAAAAAATATTGAATTTTTTTTCAAAATTGTCACTCTGTTTTTGTTTATAGCGCACAAAATAAAAACCGCAGAGGTGATCAAATACCACCAAAAGAAAGCTCTAATTGTAAGAAAAAAAGGACGCCAATTTTGTTTGGGAGCCACGTTGCACGACCGCGCAATTGTCAGTTAAAGCGACGCAGTCCCGAATCGCAAAAAGGGGCCTGGTCCTTTACCTGCATTTTGGTCCAGGGCTTAAGTGGTTAAGGATGGCGGTTAGGAAGCAACATAACGCCCAGAGGCGGCCCTAGGCTTTGTGAGCCCTTAGGCAAAACCTAGGCATGAGGCCCCACTCACACCCATAATGGGAAAAAAAATTCAAACGATAAAACATTTAAATTAAAGATATTAAGAGCTTTAAAGTGCTGATGTCAGTGTTCTCTATCTCAGTGCTGATGTCAGTGTTCTCTATCTCAGTGCTGGTGTCTGTGTTCTCTGTCAGGGTGCTGGTGTCCTCTGTGTCGGTCGCGAGGCCCCTGTGAGTGTGAGGCCTTAGGCAACTCCCTTATTTGCCTAATTAGAGAGCCGCCTCTGCAGGGGAAAGACAATTCACACTGTAATACAAGCTGTACACTCACTACGTTACATTGTAGTAAAGTGTCATTTCTTCAGTGTTGTCACATGAAAAGATACAATAAAATATTTACAAAAAATGTGAGGGGTGCACTCACTTTTGTGAGATACTGTATATTCAGTTTTTTATGCATGTGTAATGTTTTCCTCAAAAATGTCATATATGTTTTTTTTAACATTTGTAGAATAAAATATTGACCTTTTATACAAACTTGTGGTACCTATTTGTATGTATCAAGTTTTTAGCATGTGGTACCAGACAGCCTATGTCCAATAATTAGTCTCCTGTTGGATCCCTTCCTCTCATTAGCTTACATAAAGTGATTGTAAAGTCTCGTTTTTTTTTCCTATAAAAATAACAAACATGCTATACTTACCTGCTGTGTTGCAGTGGATTTGCACAGAGCAGCCTTGATCCTCCTCTTCTCAGGTCCCTCTACGGTGATCCTGGCTACTCCCTCCTGTTCAGTGCCCCCACAGCAAACAGCTTGCTATGGGGGCACCTGAGCCGAGCCGAATCAGAGCTCCCTGAGTTACAACATTGCCCTGCACATGGGCGTCCGCAAAACTTTTTTCAGGGGGGGCATCATTTTAAGGTCACCCATGCTCCGCCTCTTTTCGACAATGTCATCACAGTCAGAGACTGCAGACATACTACAGGAGATGATCAGAGACTGCGGACATAATATATATACATTACACCCCCATACACCCAGATACATTACACTGAGGGCTGTAATCGGCACAGTTGCTGCATTTGGCATGGCACAGCGGTGACAATTGATGGGCACAGTGGCGACAATGGCATGGCACAGTGGCTGCGTTTGGTATGGCACAGTGGCGACAATGGCATGGCACAGTGGCAACAATTGATGGGCACAGTGGCGAGAATGGCATGGCACAGTGGCTGCGTTTGGCATGGCACAGTGGTGACAATTGATGGCACAGTGGCTGCGTTTGGCATGGCACAGTGGCGACAATTGATGGGCACAGTGGTGACAATGGCATGGCACAGTGGCGACAATTGATGGCACAGTGGCTGCATTTGATGGCATGGCACAGTGGCGACAATTGATGGCACAGTGGCTGCGCTTGGCATGGTACAGTGGTGACAATTGATGGGCACAGTGGTGACAATGGCATGGCACAGTGGTGACAATTGATGGGCACAGTGGCTGCATTTGATGGCATGGCACAGTGGTGACAATTTTATGGCACAGTGGCTGCGTTTGATGGTCACAGTGGCGGCAATTGATGGTCACAGTGGCGGCAATTGATGGGCGCAGTGAGGCTGCAATTGATGTTTTTTTTTTTTTCGTTTTGTTAGTTCAAAAATTTTGAGCACCAGCCGCCACTGACCACCAGCCCTGCCAGGGGGGGGGGGCTTGACCCCCCTTGCCTTTACCTGCGGACGCCCATGCCCAGAAACACCACCTGCAACAGCAGGACCAGACTGCCCCATTTGTCTCCCAATCTAGTGCCCCAACCCCTTCCATTCCCTCCCAGTCCTCCTATCGTACTTCCTTTAAACTCTGTTCCCAGTATTCCTCCCCCTCCCTCCTCCCTATTATTACAACCTCTCAAAAAATGTGATTTACAATGTAAATAAAAAAGAAATAATTCCATTTGGATAACAATTTTTGTGCTGCGTATTGATTTTATTAAAGCAAAGTAATTTTTTAAATATGTATTTACCAGCAGTAACATATTCAGCAATATAGGTAAAACAACAATTGCACACAACATGAAGAAAAGGGTATAACAAACGGACAAAAGTAAATCTGTTTTCAATATTGATCATACACCACTGTATATGCAGCCAATCAGGCGCCGTGGTTCCATGAAATGCTTGTTCAGCCGACATTTTTAAAGCATCTTTTAGCATTCTTCTCCTCCTGGTTGTCTCCAGCGTTTGCTGTAGTCCCACTCCCTTGAGTCCCTACATTGGTAAAGATGAACTTGTAATTGCACATGACTATTATTACAAGGAGAAATATTTCTTATAATTAACCACTTCCATACCGGGCACTTATACACCTTCCCTCCCAGACCAATTTTTAGCTTTCAGCGCTGTTGCACTTTGAATGACAATTGCGCGGTCATGCTACACTGTACCCAAATTTTTATCATTTTGTACCCACAAATAGATCTAAAGATAAGCCATGTTAAAGCAGGTGTAACTTTGCGACGGGTAAAAACGACTAGCGACGATGTACGGGATTGCGACGAACGCGCGGATCTTCATGGACCGCCGTAACTAGTCATTTGCATATTCTACGCCGACCGCAATGGAATCGCCACCTAGCGGCCGGCCTAGAATTGCATCCTAAGATCCGACGGTGTAAGTCAATTAGGCCCCATACACACGAGAGGATTTATCCGCGAATACGGTCCAGCGGAACGTTTCCGCGGATAAATCCTCTCGAGGATTTCAGCGGATTTCTCTGCGATGGAGTGTACTCACCATCGCATTGAAATCCGCGTCGAAATCCTCTGGCGATGACGTGTCGCGCCGTCGCCGCGATTATGACGCGGCGACGTGCGCGACGCTGTCATATAAGGAATTCCACGCATGCGTCGAATCATTACGACGCATGCGGGGGATCCCTTCGGACGGATGGATCCGGTGAGTCTGTACAGACCAGCGGATCCATCCGTTGGGATGGATTCCAGCAGATAGATTTGTTTAGCATGTCAGCAAATATTCGATCTGCTGGAATCCATCCCAGGGGAGATATATCCGCGGAAACAGATCCGCTGGAGTGTACACACCATAGGATCTATCCGCTGAAACCCATTCGCTGGGATTTTTCAGCGGATGGATTCTATCGTGTGTATGGGGCCTTACACCTGTCGGATCTTATGGCTATCTATGCGTAACTGATTCTATGAATCAGTCGCATAGTTAGGACGGGCGGATCACAGAGATACGACGGCGTATCAGGAGATACGCCGTCGTATCTCTTCTGTGAATCTGGCCCTTAGTTCCTCTACGGTTTCCTGGGTCATGGGGCAGTTATCCGATTGAATGCTGGTGCACCATTTATGACTCGGGTAGCCATCTTTGATCAGACAGAGACTATTTAAGATCCTGGCTCCCAGTGTTGGTGCGCATTTCACGTGTGGCTAGAGTAGGGTCATCTGTCTGGCAGGGACAGGGTTTAGCATCAGGAAGGGTTTGCCAAGGAGTGGGGAAGTGCAGGGACACTCCATCCTATCTGGAAGCCTACCAACTTGGGGACAGACCAGCCAAGCTGAATTCCGCTCCTTGAGACAGATGCTGTCGGCACTCCTGAAACCTTTTACTATTGACACATGGTTGTTACATCCTGTGAGTGTTTCCAGTCCGGCTGCCTTCCTGCTGGGTTTGTTGTGTATTGCCGAACTTCAGGTATTTCTGTTTCTCTGCACTGGGACTCTGTGGCCCAGATTCTCAAAGGGCTTACGACGGCGCAACGCCATGTACGCCGTCGTAAGTCCTAATCTGGGCCGTCGTATCTATGCGACTGATTCTTAGAATCAGTTACGCATAGATATCCATTAGATCCGAGAGGCGTACGGCCCTTACGCCGTCGGATCTTAAATGCATTTTTTTTTATCCGCTAGGTGTCGCCTCTGTCGTTTTCCCCGTCGAGTATGCAAATTAGCTATTTACGCGAATACCCGAACGTACGCGCGGCCGACGCAGTAAAGTTACGACGTTTACGTTAGGCTTGTCCTGGCGTAAAGTTGCCCCTGGGTATATGAGGCGCAATCAATGTTAAGTATGGCCGTCGTTCCCGCGTCGAAATTTATAAATTTACGTTGTTTGCGTAAGTCGTCCGTGAATGGGGCTGGACGCCATTTACGTTCACGTCGAAACCAATGACGTCCTTGCGACGTCATTTGGAGCAATGCACCCTGGGATATTTTACGGACGGCGCATTCGCAGTACGTTCGGCGCGGGAACGCGCTTAATTTAAATGCTACACGCCCCCCACCCGCCTAATTTGAATTAGGCGGGCTTGCGCCTGGTGATTTACGCTACGCCGCCGCAACTTTACAGGCAAGTTCTTTGTGAATAAAGCACTTGCCTGAAAAACTTGCGGCGGCGTAATGTAAGTGAGATACGTTACGCCCGCCCTAAGTTACGCAATTCTACGAGAATCTGGCCCTGAGTGTTTTCTGCCACCACACTGCACTGCATCTACCTACAAATATGTAAATTTCATAAACAGAACCACAGATAATATCTATAAGATTTTGGGGCCTTTACATGACAACTGTTCTGTTAATGTAGATATAAGTGTAGAGTTTTGCTAAATCCACAGCATATCATCAGCAAGACCCAACACAACACTTACATTTTTGTGGACAGTATCCCCACTTTTCATCCTTATTATAATCTCCTGTTGTAGCGCACCAGAGACGCCCATTAGAGATTCCATCACTGGTACAGTCTGAATACCACTTGGAGTTATAATTAAATGGGAAGACACAGAGCTGACCATTAGCGTTTCCACCTTCAGCATAGATCACTGTAAAAAAAAAAGGAAAATAATATACAGAAGTCCTCCTCTATAAACATAATGCATACAAAAATGTATCAAGGAAAAGTAAAAAGAGCGATAATGTGAGGAATCCCATATTAAGACCTTTTATAGTGAGAAGAACCATGACTGCTTAGCACTATAGACTTAGGGCCAGATTCAGAAAGACTTACGACGGGCGTATCAGTAGATACGCCTTTTCGTAAGTCCGAATCCGCGCCGTCGCAACTTTAAGCGTATGCTCAAACTGAGATACGCTTAAATGTTGCTGAGATATGACCGGCGTAAGTCTCCTACGCCGTCGTATCTTAACTGCATATTTACGCTGGCCGCTAGGGGCGTGTACGCTAATTTACGCCTAGAATATGTAAATCAGCTAGATACGCCTATTCACGAACGTACGCCCGGCCGTCGCAGTACAGCTACGCCGTTTCCGTAAGGCTTTTTCCGGCGTAAAGTTACCCCTGCTATATGAGGCGCAGCCAATGTTAAGTATGGACGTCGGGCCAGCGTCAAATTTTCCGTCGTTTGCGTAAGTCGTTCGCGAATAGGGCTGTGCGCAATTTACGTTCACGTCGAAAGCATTGGCTTTTTGCGGGTTAATTTGGAGCATGCGCACTGGGATACTTTCACGGACGGCGCAAAGTGTCATTTACGTGGGGTCACGATGAGTTTACATAAAACGCGCCCACATCTTACACATTTGAATTAGGCGGGCTTACGCCGGCCAATTTACGCTAGGCCGCCGCAACTTACGGAGCAAGTGCTTTGTGAATAATGCACTTGCCTGTCAAAGTGTAGCGTAAATAGGATACGCTACGCCCGCATAGAGTTACGCGCTCCCTACCTGAATCTACCCCTTAGTTGACCCAATTACATATAGAAATTTGAACATTTCCCAAGTAAAACACAGGACAATTTGGAATTGAAGGGCAAAGCTACAGTGTTTTGGGTTAAGACAGCTCATTTATTGACCAATATCTTTAATAAAACAACATAAATTAATTTATGTCACGTACACACGACCGTTTTTCATGATGAGAAAATGCTATTTTTATAATTGGTCGTTAAAAACAGTTGTGTGTAGGTTCCAGGGTATTTTTCTTGATGAGAAAAAATGGGCATTAAAAATTTAGGGCCAGATCCACAAAGAGCCGGCGTAACGTAAAAATTCCCATTTAAGTTACACTGCCTTAAAATTTCTACCTAAGTGCCCGATCCACAAAGCACTTACCTAGAAATTTTCGGCTGTGTAACTTAAATTCCGCCGGCGCAAGGCGTTCCTCTTCAAATGGGGGCGATTCCCATTTAAATTAGGCGCGCTCCCGCGCCGGCCGTACTGCGCGTGCTCGTTACGTCATTTTCCCGACGTGCATAGCGCGAAATTACATTACGCCGAGCTTTGTGGATCGCGACGTGTCAATAAAGTTGCGTCAGGAGAAAAAAAAGATGCGGCGAAAAAAAAAAAATTTAAAACAAAAAAAAAAAACGCGTCGCTGGACAGAAGGGTCTGCTTTTACAAGGTGTAAACCAGTGGTCTCAAAGTACCGGCCCGCGGGCCATTTGCGGCCCGCGGACCAGTTATAAATGGCCCGCAGACAGGGTGGAAGTGAGGGGAGCAAAAAAAAAAAAAAATTTTTTTTTTTACCTAGCGCCATCTGGTGGTGAGCCGTTGGTATTACAAGTTATTACCACCAGATGTGAGCTGGCGCCATCTGGTGGTGGCCGTTGGTATTACAAGTTAAGCATTACAAGTTAAAGTGGTAGTTCACCCTCTCGTACTTGATTTTACCATCGAGACAGGCATTGTAGCGCGAGCTACAGTATGCCTGTCCCGATTTTTTTAACCCCGTACTCACCTCATAGTCGTCCATCGTAGATTTCGGCTCCCGCGGGGAATGGGCGTGCCTATGGAGAGGGAGGATGATTGACGGCCGGCCCTGGCACGTCACTCTCCCCGAAGACAGCCGGAGTAGGTCTCGGCTCTTCACGGCGCCTGCGCACAGGCTATGCGCACGCGTCGTGAAGACCAAGCCTATTTCGGCTATTTCCGGAGAAGCGTGACGCGCCAGAGCCGGCCGTCAATCATCCTCCGTCTCCAGAGGCACGCCCATTCCCCGGTATCTTCGATGGACGACTACAAGGTGAGTATGGGGGGAAAAAATTCGGGACAGGCATACTGTAGCTCGCGCTACAATGCCTGATTTAAAGGTAAAAGAAAAAAAATTATTTTTTTTCCCGTCGATAGGGTGAACCCCCGCTTTAAACAGCAATTCTAATGTCATTTTACACTATTTTCACTGCCATATTCTTCCCTCTAATTAGAACCCCCAAACATTATATATATTTTTTATCCTAACACCCTAGAGAATAAAATAGCGATCGTTGCAATACTTTCTGTTACGCCGTATTTGCGCAGCGGTCTTACAAGCGCACTTTTTTGGGAAAAAAATACACTTTTTTTAATTAAAAAATAAGACAACAGTAAAGTTATCCCCATTTTTTTTTATATTATGAAAGATAATGTTACGCCGAGTAAATTCATACCCAACATGTCACGCTTCAAAATTGTGTCCGCTTGTGGAATGCCGACAAACTTTTTTACCCTTTAAAATCTTCATAGGCGACGTTTAAAAAAAATCTACAGGTTGCATGTTTTAAGTTACAGAGGAGCTAGAATTATTGCTCTCACTCTACCAATCGCGGCGATACCTTACATGTGTGGTTTGAACACCGTTTACATATGCGGGCGCTGCTCACGTATGTGTTCGCTTCTGCACGCAAGCTCGTCGGGACGGGGTGCGTTTTCAGGCTCCTAACTTTTTTAGCTGGCTCCTAGATTCCAAGCAAATTTGTCAAACCCTGACTTACACCAGTGCTGGTGGTAATAATGCGCTCGCTGACACCAGTGCTGGGGGTTAATAATGTGTTCGCTGACACCAGTACTGTTGTTTTTGAAGTTTGCATGCGGCCCCCCATGGCATATGAAAACTTGTCTTGTGGCCCTCAGGTAATTTGAGTTTGAGACCCCTGGTGTAAACAGTTTACACTTTGTAAAAGCAGCCCTAATTTTACAGTTGCAAACTAAAACTTACGGAGAAAAAACGAAGCGTAAAAGCTTCGTGGATCTCCGTAAGTGCTAATTTGCATACCCGAAGCGGCATTTCGACGCAAAATGCCCCCAGCGGCGGATGCGGTACTGCATCCTAAGATCCGGCAGTGTAAGTCCCTTACACATGCCGGATCTTCTGTCTATTTCTTGGAAACTGATTCTGTGGATCAGTTCCAAAGATAGAAACAGGGATACGACGGCGTATCAGTAGATACGCCGGCGTATCCCTTTTGAGGATCTGGCCCTTAACCCCTATTTGTAGCTAAAGGACCAGGCCCCTTTTTGCGGTCCGGCACTGCGTCGCTTTAACTGACAATTGCGCGGTCGTGCGACGTGGCTCTCAAACAAAATTGCCTTTTTTTCCCCCACAAATAGAACTTTCTTTTGGTGGTATTTGATCACCTCTGCGGTTTTTATTTTTTGCTCTGTAAACAAAAATAGAGCGCCAATTTTGAAAAAAATGCAATTTTTTAATTTTTTTTGCTATAATAAATATCCCCTAAAAATATATATATAAAAAAAAATGTTTTCTCAGTTTAGGCCGATACGTATTCTTCTACATATTTTTGGATAAAAAAAAATGCAATAAGCGTTTATTTAATGGTTTGCGCAAAAGTTGTTACATCCTGTGAGTGTTCCCAGTCCGGCTGCCTTCCTGCTGGGTTTGTTGTGTATTGCCGAACTTCAGGTATTTCTGTTTCTCTGCACTGGGACTCTGAGGCCCTGTACACACGAGAGGATCTATCCGCTGAAAAATCTCAGCGGATCGGTTTCAGCGGATAGATCCCCTGGTGTGTACGTTCCAGCGGATATTTATCCGTGGATATTTCCGATTTCCAGCAGATAAAAATTTGTAGACATGCTAACAAATCTATCCGCTGGAATCGGCTCCAGCGGATCGATCCGGTGGTCTGTTCAGACTCACCGGATCGATCCGTCCGAACCCATCCCTCGCATGCGTCGTAATGATTCGACGCATGCGTGGATATCCTTATATGACAGCGTCGCGCACGTCGCCGCGTCATCATCGCGGCGACGGCGCGACATGTCACCGCGATGGGAATTCGGCGCGGATTTCGATCCGATGGTGTGTACACTCCATCGGATCAAAATCCTCAGAGGATTTATCCGCGGATACGGTCCGGCGGACCGTATCCGCGGATCAATCCTATCGTGTGTACCAGGCCTGAGTGTTTTCTGCCACCACACTGCACTGCATCTACCTACAAATATGTACATTTCATACACAGAACCACAGATAATATCTATAGGATTTTGAAGCCTATACATGACAACTGTTCTGTTAAAGGGGTTGTAAAGGTACAATTTTTTTTCCCTAAATAGCTTCCTTTACCTTAGTGCAGTCCTCCTTCACTTACCTCATCCTTCCATTTTGCTTTTAAATGTCCTTATTTCTTCTGAGAAATCCTCACTTCCTGTTCTTCTGTCTGTAACTCCACACAGTAATGCGAGGCTTTCTCCCTGGTGTGGAGTGTCGTGCTCGCCCCCTCCCTTGGACTACAGGAGAGTCAGGACGCCCACTAACACACAGCTCCTTTCTCTATCTGCAACGTAGAGAGCGTCCTGACTCTCCTGTAGTCCAAGGGAGGGGGCGAGCACGACACTCCACACCAGGGAGAAAGCCTCGCATTACTGTGTGGAGTTACAGACAGAAGAACAGGAAGTGAGGATTTCTCAGAAGAAATAAGGACATTTAAAAGCAAAATGGAAGGATGAGGTAAGTGAAGGAGGACTGCACTAAGGTAAAGGAAGCTATTTAGGAAACATTTTTGTTTACTTTTACAATCCCTTTAATGTAGATATAAGTGTAGCGTTTTGCTAAATCCACAGCATATCATCAGCAAGACCCAACACAACACTTACATTTTTGTGGACAGTATCTCCACTTGTTATCCTTATTATAATCTCCTGTTGTAGAGCACCAGAGACGCCCATCAGAGGTTCCATCACTGGTACAGTCAGAATACCACTTGGACTTATAATTAAATGGGAAGACACAGAGCTGACCATTAGCAGTTCCATCTTCAGCATAGATCACTGTAAAAAAAAAGTATAAGAGCGTTACCTAGCAAAGGAAAATAATATACAGAAGTCCTCCTCTATAAACATAGGGGCAGATCCACAAAGATCTGCCCCCGGCGCAGCGTATCTGAGATACGCTACGCCGCCGTAACTCACTTTTTTTGGTTTGAATCCTGAAAGAAGTCGCGCCGCGCGTAGTGTATCTCTCGCGGCGTAACGGCGCCTAATTCAAATCGTCGAGTAGGGGGGCGTGTTTCATTTAAATGAAGCGCATCCCCGCGCCGAAAGAAATGCGCATGCGCCGTCCCTAAATTTCCCGCCGTGCATTGCGCTAAATTACGTCGCAAGGACGTCATTGGTTTTGACTTGGACTTAAATTATGTCCAGCCCCATTCACAAACGACTTACGCAAAAAAAAAAAATTTAATTATACGCGGGAACGACGGCCATACTTAACATTGAGTACGCCACCAAATAGCAGCTTTAACTATACGCCGAAAAAAGCCGATTAGAGACAACGTAAAGGAATGCGCCAGCTGCTCGTACATTCGTGGATCGTCGGAAATAGCTAATTTGCATACTCGACGCGGAAAACGAAGGGAACGCCACCCAGCGGACGCCGAAGAATTGCATCTTAGATCCGAAGGTGTACGAAGACGTACGCCTGTCGGATCTAACCCAGATGCCTTCGTATCTTGTTTTGAGGATTCAAAACAAAGATACGACGCGGGAAATTTGAAAGTACGCCGGCGTATCAGTAGATACGCCATCGTACTTGCTTTGTGGATCTGCCCCATAATGCATACAAAAATGTATCAAGGAAAAGTAAAAAGAGCAATAATGTGAGGAATCCCATATTAAGACCTTTTATAGTGAGAAGAACCATGACTGCTTAGCGCTATAGACTTAGTTGACCCAATTACATATAGAAATTTGAACATTTCCCAAGTAATACACAGGACAATTTGGAATTGAAGGGCAAATCTACAGTGTTTTGGGTTAAGGCAGCTCATTTATTGACCAATATCTTTAATAAAACAACATAAATTAACTAATGCCGCGTACACACGTTTTTTCATGACGAGAAAAATTGAATTTTTTTAATTGGCCGTTAACACTTGTGTGTAGGCTTCAGAGCATTTTTCTCGATGAGAAAAAATGGGCATTAAAAATTTAGAACCTGCTCTATTTTTTCTCGTCGTTTTTCTCGTCGTGAAAAACAGTCGTGTGTAGGCTTTAACGACGGGGAAAAAACGTGCATGCTCAGAAGCAAGTTTTGAGACAGGAAATTTGCATAAGCAGCCCAAAGGGTGGCGCCGAGTGATTGAGTGAGTGAGTAACTTGTATAGCGCTGACAAATGCGAACCGAATCGCCGCAAGGCGCTTGTATCCAGGGTCGTGCTGATCCTTCAGAAGAGATGGGTCTTCAGTTTTTTCCTAAAAGCCCGATGGTTTTCTTCCATGCGAATGGTCGTGGGTAGAGCATTCCAAAGCCGAGGTGCTTGGACTGAAAATCTACGTTCTCCCTTAGATTTGTAGCGGGCTGTGGGGATTTCGAGAAGGTTTTGGTTAGTTGATCGGAACACCCGATTGGTGACGTAGGGTTTAATTTTCAAGTATTGCGGAGCGCTTCCTTGTGCGCATTTGTGAGTGAGGCAGAGTGTCTTGAATGTGATCCGATCCTTTACGGCTAGCCAGTGGAGGGACCTCAAGACCGGGGCGATAGATTCCCACGTTTTTTTTACCTGTTACCAGTCTGGCTGCCGTGTTCTGGATGACTTGTAGACGCAAAATCTGGTATTTGGGTAGTCCTAAGTAGAGGGAGTTTGCGTAGTCGAGTCGGGAATTGATGATTGTACCAACCACTACAATGGAACTTCCCCTTTATAGTGCCGTCATACGTGTTGTATGTCACCGCGCTTTGCTCGGGTATTTTTTTTACGAACGTATGGATGCAAGGCAGGCTTGAGAGGAATCACGTCGAGAAAAATTTCGTTTTTTTGCATGACAAGAATAACGGTAGTGTGTACGCACAGAGGCGTATCTAGTGAAAATAGCGCCTATGGCAAGCACTGAAACTGCGCCCCTGTCGGAAAATTTGAAACCCATCTTTCTGGTAACCTTAACAAAAAAAATAGCTAACAAAACTAGTGATATTTATCATCCCTTGTGATACCTTGGGTAGTGACATATCCTCTTTATGGAGAAATCTGGGGTTTATTAGACCCCTGATCCCTCCTCTGCCCTCCAAGGCCAGGTAAATGCAGAACCAATACTGGAAGTGATGAAATCTTCATCACTTAAGGCCTCAGTTTTTACAGAGGAGAGGGAGAAACTAATGTTCCTCCTTCTTCTTTGTGTGCTGCCAATCCGACCAGATGGAATGGGAGAGCCTGGGCGAACAGGGGAGAGCTGTGGCTGAACACAGCAGGGATAGCGCTGCCATTGTCCATTAGCAAAGGTGCTAAAAAGGAGATCCTGCCTATGCTCGGGAGGAGGGAAGAAGAGACCCTCAGACCCTGGTAAGTGCCTTGCTGCCCAGCCACTCAACAGTGCCCCCTTCATATGGCGCCCATGGCACTTGCCATGGCTGCCATACCCTAGATACACCACTGCATGGCTGCCATACCCTAGATACGCCACTGTGTACGCAGCATTAGGGTAAAGGGGATACAATTTTTTTATTTAAATTGTAATGCCCTACAAGAAAAGGGACAATAGAAAAGGAAAGATGTACACATGGATGTTGGTTTGGAAATGGGGACAGTCCCTTCCAATGAGGATCAGTTAGGAACCTTGCCCAAACACAGACTACATCCTATAACTACATATTTTAAAAAGTACCTTAGTTACAAAATTTTCTAATGAATTCCAAATTTTCAGGCCGATTCTAATTCTGTGTGAAGAATAGTTAGTTGTTAGGAAACGGGCCAGGAAGCCAGCCGCCGCATCCTTAACAACTGATGACTCATCAGCGGTCAGCGGGTTTCCCTGCTGCCTGCTGAATGTATACAGAATTGCCAGCAAATAAGAATTCATAACAAAATCCATACCAGGCCCTTATTCAAGCATGCATACCAGGAAAGGGGGGGGGGCATAAGTGAGCATGTTGATAGGCACAAGGGCCTCCTCCCCACAACCCTGGCCTAGTGTTTGTGGGGGTGTGGGAGGGGGGTGACTTATCGGAATCTGGAAGCCCCCTTGTTAAAAGATTATGGGGTAAAAACCCTGAACGAAAAATAAAAAGTTATCTGCCGAACACAACTGCTCCTGTCCAGGGGCACAGCTGAATGACAGGTAAACATAGGGACGGGGGTTACCTGGTGATGTAACTGGGTGACCCCACCCCTATGTTTACCTATCATTCTGCTCTGTATTTTTTTGAATAAAAAACACATCAGTTTTTGACAAGCCCTTTCTTAACTTTAATTTTGATTTACTATGTACCCCATACTCATTCACATGGGGGGGGGGGGGCATGATTTGGGGGCTGCCTTGATTCACACAGAATTTATCGGAGATGTGGAATTCATTAAAAAATTCTAACTAAATTAAACTAAACTAAATTAGTAACATAACAAACCTATCCATAGTTAAATGAAACAATTGTTTTCGTTCTGCACATGTCTACATGATAGGAGAAAAAATTTGAAATTAAATTTGCAAACATTTGTATGTTCTGTGATATTTTGTTAGGGTCAAATGCTGGAAAACATATACTTAACCTTGTACAGAGCCATAGATTATGGGCCAGATTCACATAGCTCAGCGGATCTATAGATCCGCTCGTTCTACGTGAATTAAGATCCGCTCCCGCAAGTTTAGGAGGCAAGTGGCTAATTCACAAACCACTTACCTCCAAACTTGCGACGGCGGATCCTAAATCCCCCAGCGGAATTCAAATTCCGCGGCTAGGGGAGTGTCATATTTAAATCAGGCGCGTTCCCGCGCCAATTTAAATGCGCAGGCGCCGTCCGCGAAATTTCCCGGCGTGCATTGCTCCCACTGACGTCGCTAGGACGTCAGTGGTTGCGACGCTTACGTAAACGACGTCCGTCCGTATTCAAGAACGACTTACGCAAACTACGTTAAAAAATTCAAATTCGACGCGGGAACGCCGGCTATACTTAACATTGGCTGCGCCTGATAAAAGAAAGGGTAAGTATACGACGGGTACACCGCTACGGAAACGTCGTAAGAAGACTGCGTCGGGTCCACGTACGTTCGTGAATTTGCGTATCTCGCTGATTTACATATTATTTCTTGTAAATCAGCGGGAACGCCCCCGGCGCCATTTTTCAATTTAAAAATAGATCCGACAGTGTAACACAGTGTAACACTGTCGGATCTAGCCCTATCTATGCGTATCTGATTCTATGAATCAGGCGCATAGATAGGACCAGTTTTTTTTTTTTTTTTTTTTTTTACTTGGAAAAACCAACTTTATTTATTCAAGGCACATATTACAAGACAGGTCAAATACATTTGACAAAAAAAAAAAAAGGTTTAAAGGTGAAATGCATGTTCATTCTTTGGTTACTTAGATACCACGGGTCCTACATTCACATGTTCAAGAGGACAGAGGAGCATTTTAATATGGAACGATCCCCAGATATGGCACAATCAGACACACGTTTCTCCATCCTCTAGCCATCTGTCCCAAACCTTGGAATACTTCTGTGTGGAGCCCCTGTGTGTATAGATCAGTTTCTTAAATGGTAAAATGTCATTAACAGCCTTTTTCCACATCCGTAGAGTGGGGGGCAAATCCTGCATCCATCTCTGGGCAATTACTTTACGAGCTAAAAATAATGTTTCAGATATGAAAATTGTGTGATATTTATCCACCTCTATGTCAGGCAACAGCCCCAAGATACACAGCTTAGGGTCAAGTACCACAGGGGATCCCATATTGTCATGCAGAAAGCGGACAACCTGCGTCCAGTAAGTCTGAATATTTGGACAACTCCAAATGAGATGATAAAAAGTGGCACTCGTGGACTGACACTGACGACAGGTTGGATTGGGTGTGCGGTGGAATTTGGCCAGTCTCAGCGGTGTCAGGTAGGCTCTATGAACAATGTAAAGTTGCGTCAGTCTGTCTGACAGTTTAGGTGATGTAGCCTTGGTCCCCCCCAATATTTCGTCCCAATCTGCACCCTCTATTGGGCCTACGTCCCTCTCCCAAGCCGTCTTAGCCTTCTGAGTAATGGCTACTGTACCCTGATGTCTAATGGTGCGGTACAGGTGCGAAATAAGTTTAGAGGGATCGCTCCCCATAACAATATCTAGCACTGGCGGGGGTTCTGTCTCCACCTCCAGAGATGGTAGCTGGGTTCGGAGTGCATGCCGGAGCTGCAGGTGTTTAAATACTAAGTGCTGTGGGAGCGAGAATTCCTCTCTAAGTGCGTGAAACTGCTTAATCCCTGAGACTGATAGGACTTGGTGCAGGTATATTATTCCGTGTCTGGCCCACACCACCGAGTCAGGGACCCCTGCTAGCTCTGGCATATGGCTGTTAAGCCACAGTGGAGTATGGGAATAAAATTTCCCAACATTCTGTTTTTTAAGGGATATTTCCCAAACCTGTTGGTGATGCTTTAACATCCCCGAGTTGTACCTCGCGGTCTGTTTTTGCGTTTGTTTCCCACGGAGGATTGACTGGAGTGGTGTATGCGCCGGGTGCCCGGGTTTGTCTCAAACTAAAGCCCTATAGCGTTGTAGTTCCGAGGTATTGAAGTGATATAAGTGAGAGAGCTGTGCGGCCAAGTAATACTCATGGAGATCTGGGAGGGCAACACCTCCCATGTCCGTCGGGTTCTTTAAAATGTGCCAAGCAAGTTTGTGTCTACCACTTAGATAGGACCAGTTTACGTCAGAGATACGATGGTGTATCTGTAGATACATCGTCGTATCTCTTTGTGAATCTGGCCCAATATCTGTAAGCTTCTGGGGTCTATACAGTATATCACAACTGATCTGTTAATGTAGCGGTATGGAGCTTTACTAAACCCAAGGCATATCATCAGCAAGACCAAACACAACACTTACAATTACGTGTACAGTATCCCCACTTCTTATCCTTATTATAATCTTCTGTTGTAGAGCACCAGAGACGTCCATCAGAGGTTCCATCACCAGTACAGCCCCAGTAGCCCTTGAAATTATACTTGAATGGGAAGACACAGGGCTGACCATTAGCGTTTCCACCTACAGCATAGGTCACTGGCAAAAAAAAAGTATAACAAATTTACCAAGCAAGGGAAAATAACATACATACAGCAATTTTCTATAAACATAATGGATACAAAAAATGTATCAAGGAAGACTAAAACGAGCGTTATTCCTCTTTTAGCAAGGCCTCGTCTGCATGTAGTTGGTAGGTGGTGTGTGTACTAAGGAATATGGCAACAGGGTATCCCTGAATTATGCTATATACAGTGGGGCAAAAAAGCATTTAGTCCCCACCAATTGTGCAAGTTCTCCCACTTAAAAAGATGAGAGAGGCCTGTAATTGTCATCATATGTAGACCTCAACTATGAGAGACACAAATGCAGACAATCACATTGTCTGATTTGGAAAAAATGTATTTGCAAATTATGGTGGAAAATAAGTATTTGGTCAATATTAAAAGTTCATCTCAATACTTTGTTATATATATCCTTTGTTGGCAATGACAGAGGTCAAACGTTTTCTTTAAGTCTTCACAAGGTTGTCGCACACTGTTGCTGGTATGTTGGCCCATTCCTCCATGCAGATCTCCTCTAGAACAGTGATATTTTGGGGCTGTCGCTGGGCAACAAGGACTTTCGACTGCCTCCAAAGATTTTCCATTAGGTTGAGATCTGGAGACTAGGCTAGGCCACTCCAGGACCTTGAAATGCTTCTTACAAAGCCACTCCTTCGTTGCCCAGGCGGTGTGTTTGGGATCATTGTCATACTGAAAGACCCAGCCATGTTTCATATTCAATGCTCTTGCTGATGGGAGGAGGTTTGCACTCAAAATCTCACAATACATGGCCCCATTCATTTTTTCATGTACAAGGATCAGTCGTCCTGTTCCCTTTGCAGAGAAACAGCCCCAAAGCATGATGTTGCCACCCCCATGCTTCACAGTAGGTATGGTGTTCTTTGGTTGCAACTCAGCAGTCTCTCTCTTCCAAACACGACGAGTTATGTTTCTACCAAACAGTTCTACTTTGGTTTCATCTGACCATATGACATTATCCCAATCCTCTTCTGGATCATCCAAATACTCTCTAGCAAGACGGGCCCGGACATGTACTGGCTTAAGCAGGGGGACACGTCTGGCACTGCAGGATCTGAGTCCCTGGCGGTGTTACTGATGGTAGCCTTGGTTACGTTGGTCCCAGCTCTCTGCAGGTCATTCACTAGGTCCCCCCAAGTGGTTCTGGGATTTTTTCTCACCGTTCTTGTGATAATTTTGACCCCACAGGGTGAGATCTTGCATGGAGCCCCAGATCGAGGGAGATTATCAGTGGTCTTGTATGTCTTCCATTTTCTAATTATTGCTCCCACAGTTAATTTCTTCACACCAAGCTGGTTGCCTATTGCAGATTCAGTCTTCTCAGCCTGGTGCAGGTCTACAATTTTGTTTCTGGTCCTTCGACAGCTCTTCGGTCTTCACCATAGTGGAGTTTGGAGTGTGACTGTTTGAGGTTGTGGACAGGTGTCTTTTATACTGATAACAAGTTCAAACAGGTGCCATAAATACAGGTAACGAGTGGAGGACAGAGGAGCCTCTTTTAGAAGAAGATACAGGTCTGTGAGAGCCAGAAATCTTGCTTGTTTGTAGAGGAGACCAAATACTTATTTTCCACCATAATTTGCAAATAATTTTTTTCCAAATCAGACAATGTGATTGTCTGGATTTGTTTCCACATTTTGCCTCTCAGCGTTGAGGTATACCTATGGTGACAATTACAGGCCTATCTCCTCTTTTTAAGTGGGAGAACTTTCACAATTGGTGGCTGACTAAATACTTTTTTGCCCCACTGTAGGTTTGTAGCCTGGAAAAGAGAGGTCCCTTCAGGGCTAGGCGGATCACAGACTCCGAATGAGGGTGTACAGTAGGCAGATTCATGGTGGGGAGATAGCTGGACTTTCATGCTCATAGCATTGTAGATTTATAGAGTTGTACTGTACTGCTGGCATGAAGTGTAGAGTTGATAAAGTGCCTATATGGAGTTGTTGGTCCATTAAATCCCAGTAAAAGTGCCAATAGGCTATTTGTGTGAACATTCTTTTACTTGTGAAGGTGGGACAAGATGGTAGAGTTTCTCCCTTTACAGGTGTGCATGTAGCCTATCTCAAAAAAAAAATGAGGGAAGGTGCCCTTGGCCAACTTTTTTATATTCTTTAACCACTTGCCGCCCGCCAATGACAGATTGACGGCGGAAAAGTGGTTGTAGAATCCTGACCGGACGTCATATGACGTCCTCAGGATTCTGAGCCGCTGCGCGCCCCCGGGGGCGCGCATCGCGGCGATCGTTGTTGCGGGGTGTCAGTCTGACACCCCGCAACACCGATCTCTGTAAAGAGTCTCTCATGGAGACTCTTTACCACGTGATCAGCCGTGTCGAATCACGGCTGATCACGATGTAAACAGGAAGAGCCGTTGATGGCTCTTCCTCACTCGCGTCTGACAGACGCGAGTAGAGGAGAGCCGATCGGCGGCTCTCCTGACAGGGGGGGTTCGCGCTGATTGTTTATCAGCGCAGCCCCCCCTCGGATCGCCACATGGACCACCAGGGAAGCCCACCCTGGACCACCAGGGAAGGGCAGATCAAAAAAAAAAAAGGCTCCAAAAAAAAAAGGCTGTTAAAAAAAAAAAAGGCTAAAAAAAAAGGCTGTAAAAAAAAGGCATTAAAAAAAAATGATGCCAATCAGTGCCCACAAATGGGCACTGACTGGCAACATAGGTTAATCAGTGCCACCCCAGTGTCCATCAGTGCCACCCTACAGTTTCCATCAGTGCCACCCTACAGTGTCCATCAGTGCCACCCCACAGTGCCCATCCATGCCCAGTGCCCACCTATCAGTGTCCATCTGTGCCACCCATAAGTAGCCATCAGTGCCACCCATAAGTGCCGCCCATGAGTGCCCATCTGTGCCGCCTATGAGTGCCCAGTGCCGCCTGTGTGTGCCCATCAGTGCCGCCTATGTGTGCCCATCAGTGCCGCCTATGTGTGCCCATCAGTGCCGCCTATGTGTGCCCATCAGTGCCGCATACAAGCGCCGCCAATCAGTGCCACCTCATCTGTGCCCGTCAGTACTACCTCATTGATGTCCATCAGTGCCATCTCATCGGTGCCCATCAGTGCCGCCATATCAGTGCCCGTAATTGAAAGAGAAAACTTACTTATTTACAAAAAATGTAACAGAAAAAAATAAAAACATATTTTTTTTCAAAATTTTCACTCTTTTTTTAGTTGTTGCGCAAAAAAAAAAATCGCAGAGGTGATCAAATACCACCAAAAGAAAGCTCTATTTGTGGGGAAAAAGGACGTCAAGTTTGTTTGGGTACAGTGTAGCATGACCGCGCAATTGCCATTCAAAGTGTGACAGTGCTGAAAGCTGAAAATTGGCTTGGGCGGGAAGGTGTATACGTGCCCTGTATGGAAGTGGTTAAACAGTACAACAGATAATATCAGTAAACATCCCAACTGTCCTGTTAATGTAGACAAGATAAGTATGGAGGATCTATAAACTCACAGCATATTATCAGCAAGACCAAACACAACACTTACATGTTTGTGGACAGTATCCCCACTTCTTATCCTTATCATAATCCCCTGTTGTAGCGCACCAGAGACGCCCTTCAGAGCTGTCATCACCGGTACAGCCCCTATACCACTTGGACTTATACTTAAATGGGAAGACACAGGGCTGACCATTAGTTTCTCCACCTACAGAATAAATCACTGTGGAAAGAAGTATAACAGAGTTATCAAGCAAAGCAAAATAATATACAGATAATATACAGAAGTCCTTCTCCATAAATATAATGGAGATGTGAGTAATCCCATATTAACCATCAGACCTTTTATAGTGTAGAAGAACCATAACTGCTAAGAACTATGGGGCAGATCCACGTACATCGGCGCATATTTGCGTCGGGCGTAGCGTATCTCTGATACACTACGCCGCCGTAAATTTGCGTAGTGTCAATTTGGCGGCGTAAGGGCGCGCAATTCAAATGGATGTGATGGGGGAGTGTTTTTTGTAAAAACGTCGTGACCCGACGTAAATGACGTTTTTCTTTTAACGGCGCATGCGCCGTCCGTGGGGGTATCCCAGTGCGCATGCTCGAAAATAAACTGGAACAAGCCAATGTTTACGACTATGACGTCATTCTACGCAAATCCCTCTTTGCGAACGACTTATGCAAAAGACAAAAAATTCAAAATTCGACGCGGGAACGACGGCCATACTTAACATATGATACGCCTCATATAGCAGGGGTAACTATACGCCGGAAAAAACGCAAACGACGTAAAAAAATGCGCCGGCCCGATGTACGTTCGTGGATCGCCGTATCTAGCTAATTTGCATACTCAACGCGGAATTCGACGGAAACGCCACCTAGCGGCCGGCGGAAAAATGCACCTACGATCCGACGGCGTACCAAGACGAACGCCAGTCGGATCGAGCCCAGATGCAGTCGTATCTTGTTTTGTAGATACAGAACAAAGATACGACGCGGGAACTTTGAAATTACGCGGCATATCAATAGATACGCCGGCGTAATTCTTCTGTGGATCTGACCCTTAAGGTTTAGTTGACTGTAACCCAGATACATATAGAATTGTGAACACTGCCTAATTAACAAATAGGGATGAGCCAAACACCCCCCCCCCCCCCCGTTCGGTTCGCACCAGAACCTGCGAACACACCAAAAGTTTGTGTGAACTTTAGAACACCGTTAAAGTCTATGCGACTCGAACGTCTGAAATCTAAAGTGCTAATTTTAAAGGCTAATATGCAAGTTATTGTCCTAAAAAGTGTTTGGGGACCCGGGTCCTGCCCCAGGGGACATGTATCAATGCAAAAAAAGTTTTAAAAATGGCCGTTTTTTCGGGAGCAGTGAGTTTAATAATACTTAAAGTGAAACAATAAAATTGAAATATTCCTAGTTTCCTGTGCTTAGAACTGTCCCTGCACAAAATGTAATTTCTGAAGGAAAAAAGTCATTTAAAATCACTCGTGGCTATAATAAATTGTCGACTCCCGGCAATACATAGAAAAGTCATTCATAAAAAAAAATGTGTGGGGGTTCCCCCAAATTCAATTAACAGGCCCTTCAGGTCTGGTATGGATATTAAGGGGAACCCCGCGTCAAATAAAAAAAAATTATGTGGGGTTCCCCCCAAATATCCATTCCAGACCCTTGAGGTCTGGTATGGATTTTAAGGTGAACTCCACCCCAATTTTTTTTAAAAATGGCGTGGAGTTCCCCCAAAAAAATCCACACCAGATCCTAATTGAATTTGGGGGGACCCCCACGCATTTTTTTTTATGAATGGCTTCTCTCTGTATTGCCGGGAGCCAACAAGTCGTTATAGCCGCGAGTGATTTTAAATTACTTTTTTTCCTTCAGAAATTACACTTTGTGCAGGGACAGTTCTAAGAACGGGAAACAAGCGCTACTTTACAGGCATACTATACACCCCCCCCCAGGTATGAAATTTAATTTCACTTTTATTGTTTCACTTTAAGCATTAATAAAATCACTGCTCCCGAAAAAAAATCAGTTTTTAAAACTTTTGCACGATATTCTAATTTTTTGAGTTTCACTTGTAGTGTTGCATAACCGCGCAATCGTCAGTCAAAGTAATGGAGTGCTGTATCTCAAACGATGGCCTAGCCATGATGGGGGGGGGGGTAAATCTTCTGGAGGGCAAGTGATTAAAACAATATCAAAGTCACCAAGTAGTTACAGATCAGTTAGTTGAACTTCTATAGTTGGGAAGATACTTGAGAGTTTATTAAAATACCATATACTGTAGATGATTTTTTCTTGAAAACAATATTTGGATCTAATGCCTATTTCTTAAACAGTAATTAACCACAGATAATATTTGTAAGCTTCTGGGGCCTATACATCACAATTATCCTGTTAATGTAAACCTTATGGAGATTGTATCAACCCACAGCATATCATCAGCAAGACCAAAATACAACACTTACATTGTTGTGGACAGTATCCCCACTTCTTATCCGTATCATAATTCGCTGTTGTAGCGCACCAGAGAAGCCCTTCAGAGGTTCCATCACGGATACAGTCCAAATACCACTTGGAGTTATAAATAAATGGGAAGACACAGAGCTGACCATTAGCGTTTCCACCTTCAGCATAAGTCTCTGTGGAAAAAAGGATAACAGAGTTACCATAGGCGTGCGCACAGGGTGTGCCAGGTGTTCCTGGGTACACCCTAATCACCTTGTAAGCTGCAGATGCCTGTTTAGACCCATGATATTTCACCAAAGCCCCCTAATGGGGCTCCTAAAAAAATTGACTTTTTGTATAAATAATAATAAAAAAAAAATAGTAATTTAAAAAATAAAAATGTAATTGTAAAAATCAATAAAAAATTAAATGGTAAAAATAAAAACACAGTCCACTGCCCCACTGACACCAAACTCTGCCCTACTGACATAATTGGGCTCCTAAAAAAAAATTCAAAAAATTATAAAAAAATTAAATTATAAATAATAATAAAAAAATGTAATTGTAAAAATTAATAAAACATAAAATAGTAAAAATAAAAACTACTGACACCATCCACTGCCCCACTGACACCAAACTCTGCCCTACTGACATTATATACAGTATATACTGTATACACATGCATATGTTTTTGAGCTTTGTGGTGCACACCCTAATACATAAGGCTGCGCACACCTATGACATAGGGTGTAAGGTGTGCCTGGGCACACCCTAATCACCCTGTACTGTGCAGATTCCCCCTGCTGCCTGGCTGCAGAGAAAGGGACTGGGGAATCTCTGCCCTCAGTGCCTTTCTCTGTCTCAAAAGTTAGACATCAGGGGTCTGTTTAGACCACTGATATTTCACCAAAGCCCCAAAGAGGACTCCTAAAAAAAATAAAAAAAAGAATATTAAAAAAAAAAAGAATAAAAATAAAATTGTAAAAAAAATTATAATAATACAAATAAAGATAAACTACTGACACCGATCTCTGCCCTGCTGACTTGCCCACTGCTATATATAGTATATTACACACGCATGTGTGTTTGAGCTTTGGTGTGCACACCCTAATGCAATAGGCTGCGCACACCTATGGCTACTAATCAGTGCCATCCACTGCTGCAGTGGCCAGTGCCCACCAGTGTCTCCTCCTCAGTGTTACATATCAGTGTTGCCTACCAGTGCCCATCACTGCCGCCCATCAGTGCAGCTTCATCAGTGCCCATCAGTGTAGGAGAAAAATTACCTACTATTTGTTTTTTCCAATTTTTCAGTCTTTGTTTGTTTAATTAGCAAATACAATTAATAAATACAACCAAAATAAAGCTCTATATGTGTGAAAAAAATTATAAAAAGTTTGTTTCGTTACAGTGTTGCATGACCGCGCAATTGTCATTCAAAATGCGACAGCGCTAAAAACTGAAAATTGGCCTGGGCAGGAAGGGGGTGAAAGTGCCCAAGTTGTTAAATTCTGGTTTAGCTATTGGTTTTAGCGAGTTTATATTTATGGTATATACTTTTACATATTACAGTTTCATGATTTTTTTTTTTTTAGGAATTATAAGGTATTTTCCAATTGAATTAAAATGTATACCCTTTTTTCTTATAATCTTTTGGAGCAGCTTGTAGAGGCAGTAGTTCCTATATTTCACCACAAGATGTCGCTAGGTATAGATACAATAAATGGGAAAATAGTCTAATGCCCCGTAGACACACGACCGGTTTTTCCGTCCGATAAAAAAACGACGGTTTTCCAGACGGAATTCCTTTCAAGCCTGCCTTGCATACACACAGTCACAGAAAAGTCCGGTGAAATTTTGACTGCCAAGAACGCAGTGACGTAAAAGACTGTGACGAGCCGAGAAAATTAAGTTCTATGCTTTGGATTTTTCCTGACGGGGAAAAAAGAGATCCTGCGCCGACATATACAGAGCGGAGTACACTCGTGTATAGTCGGGCGGGCTAGGCTCCTCTCGCGTAAACGACGTACAGGACGCACGCGACGTGACCGCTAGAGGAGCTGAGCCTGCCCGACTATACCCGAGTGTACTGCGCTCGGTATATGTCGGCGCAGTGGTTCGAACAAAGCGCGGGAAGCGGGTATCGGCGTATATCGCGCACCCACGATTTTGCCCTGTTTTTCAGGGCAAAAAATGGCGTGATATGCGCCGATAAATACGGTATATCTAAAAAAATTTTTTTTAAAAAATGTATAAATTAATTTTTTTTAAAAAGGGGGGTTGCCATCCGGGGCCCTTACAAAAAAAAGGGGGGGTTGCCATCCGGGCCCCTGGGCACCTCCGGGCCCCTTACAAAAAAAAAGGGGGGGGTTGCCATCCGGGCCCCTGGGGACCTTCGGCCCCCTTACAGGTGTACTGCCTGTACCCCCCTGATGGCGGCCCTGTTCACTACCCATCCCTTTGCAATCCCCCTCCGCTCTCGCTCCTCTGCGTTTGCTCACTTCGGCATTCATCCTGTTCAACGAACGGACACACACGTATTAGTTATTATCATACAAGATACACGATTTATATAGCGCCAACAGTTTACGCAGGTTAGTATTTAGAATTGTATACAGTGGGGTAGGGGAAGCCAGTGAAGGGATTGGCAGAGAGGAGCTTTTTTTCAGCGGGAACGCGGGGGAACGCAGTTCCGGCACCTTCTGGACTGACTGTATGTAATGGCAAGGGGTGCTGCAGGGTACTGATGCTCACTGCTGGGGATCTATTTTTGCAGGGGGGTCTATTGTTGCTGAGGAGGTCTATTGTTGCTGGTGGGGGACATATTGTTGCTGGGGGGGGTTTATGTTGCTGGGGGGGGCAGTTGTTGCTGAAAGAGATCTACTGTTGGGGGAGGGGTCTATTGTTGATGGCAGCCAGAGAGTCTATTAATACTGTCTGTGCGGAGATCTGTTTATGCTGCCGCGAGTCCCGTGCTTTTTTTCAGGGGGAACTCAGTTCCACCACCTTTGGCTCAGACCCTTTGGTGAATGATCACCACAATCACTTGTAAACACAGAAGTCTGGTTTCTGTGTTTACAAGTGACAGCTCTGCACTCTGTGTGTAACCCCCCCCCCTGAACTCTGCACTCTGTATGTAATGCAATCCTGGTATTTAGGGCCAAATCCGCAAATGGGATACGACGGCGTAACTGCTGTTACGCCGTCGTATCCCTGTTCCTAACTATGGAACTGATCCACAGAATCAGTTTATCATAGATAGGCAGAAGATCCCGCATGTGTAAGGGACTTACACTGCCGGATCTTAGGATGCAGTACCGCATCCGCCGCTGGGGGCATTTCGCGTCGAAATGCCGCCTCGGGTATGCAAATTAGCACTGACGGAGATCCACGAAGCTTTTCAGCTTCGTTTTTTCTCCGTAAGTTTTAGTTTGCATACGCCAAATTAGGGCTGCTTTTACAAGGTGTAAAGTTAGTACACCATGTAAAAGCAGACCTTTCTGTCCAGCGACGCGATTTTTTTTAAAAATTTTTTTTTCCCGCCGTATCTTTTTTTTTTCCCGACGCAACTTTATTGACCCGTCGCAATCCACAAAGCTCGGCGTAACGTAATTTCGCGCTATGCACGTCGGGAAAATGACGTCACGAGCATGCGCAGTACGGCCGGCGCGGGAGCGCGCCTCATTTAAATGGGAATCGCCACCCATTTGAAGAGGAACGCCTTGCGCCGGCGGAATTTAAGTTACACAGCCGAAAATTTCTAGGTAAGTGCTTTGTGGATCGGGCACTTAGGTAGAAATTTTAAGGCAGTGTAACTTAAATGGAAAAAATTAAGTTACGCCGGATCTTTGTGGATTTGGCCCTTAATGCCCCTTTAAGACCCGTCTACGTGGTTGAGTTCCTGCACCTATTTTCTAAGAAAAAAAGCTCTGCGCGGGTCTATTGTTGCCGGCGGGGGGGGGATTTTGTTGTGGGTGGTCCATTGTTAGGGGATCTATTGCTGCTGGCTGCAGGGGATTTATTTTACTGCTTTTCTTGATATCATTACCAAATTCCATACAAATTACTTAGCACCACAAAATGATACTTGGTTCTATATTGTCTAAAAAGGGACGGTACTGGGAGGTGGGTAGGGATGGAGGAAAAGGGAAACTCGGAAAGGGGGGGTTCCTGCACCTATTGCCTGAGAAAAAAAGCCCTGGTTATACTCACTTGTGTCGGCTGCATGGTAGAGACTCCATCCGAAGCACGTGAACAGCACAAAGCCAAAGGGATGCTTCATCTTCACCACTTGCCTGAAGAAGCCTTCAACGTCCATTTATATAGAGGCTATCAGCTGGACAAGCCCTTCACTGGAAAGGATGATTCACATACTTCAATATTAATGTGGTTATAACGTTTACACTGTACCGGTGAAAAATATTATCCGTAGGATGTGTCCCAATATGTACATAAGGCTTCTATTACAGGAACTATAACTAGTAGTGTAAAGGACTGGGATCATTTAAAGTTACTATCAATATTAAAGCAATAGTAAACATTTACTTAGCACTGGGCCGGATTCAGATAGAGATACGACGGCGTTTCTCCTGATACGCCGTCGTATCTCTGAGTTCCGTCGGTCGTATCTAGGCGCCTGATTCATAGGGCCAGATTCACAAAGAGATACGACGGTATCTCTGACTTACACTGGTCCTATCTATGCGCCTGATTCATAGAATCAGATACGCATAGATAGGGCTTAGATCCGACAGTGTTACAATGTGTTACACTGTCGGATCTTTTTTTCAATTTAAAAATGGCGCCGGGGGCGTTCCCGCTGATTTACGATAAATAATATGTAAATCAGCGAGATACGCAAATTCACGAACGTACGCGGACCCGACGCAGTCTTCTTACGACGTTTCCGTAGCGGCGTACCCGTCGTATACTTACCCCTGCTTTTATCAGGCGCAGCCAATGTTAAGTATAGCTGGCGTTCCCGCGTCAAATTTGAATTTTACAACGTCGTTTGCGTACGCCGATTCACGAACACGCGCGTCGCAAGTCCCGCTCACGTCGAAACCACTGACGTCCTAGCGACGTCAGTGGGAGCAATGCACGCCGGGAAATTCCCCGGACGGCGCATGCGCATTTAAATCGGCGCGGGAACGCGCCTGATTTAAATAGTACACTCCCCCTAGCCGCGGAATTTGAATTCCGCCGGGGGATTTAGGATCCGCCGCCGCAAGTTTGGAGGTAAGTGGTTTGTGAATTAGCCACTTGCCTCTCAAACTTGCGGGAGCGGATCTTAAATCACGTAGATCGAGCGGATCTATAGATCCGCTGATCTACGTGAATCTGGCCCATAGAATCAGGTTCCGCATAGATATGCCTAAGATCCGACAGGTGTAAGTGACTTACACCGTCGGATCTTAGGCTGCAATTCCAGGCCGGCCGCTAGGTGGCGTTTCGTTTTTTGTACGCGATGAATATGCAAATGAGGAGTTCCGCCGATTCAGAAACGAATGCCCGCCTGGCGCTTTTTTTTTTTACGTCGTTTGCGTTCGGCTTTTTCCGGCAGATAGTTACCCCTGCTATATGTGGCGTATCCTATGTTAAGTATGGCCGTCGTTCCCGGGTCGAATTTTGAATTCTTTACGTCGTTTGCGTAAGTCGGTCGCGAATACGGATAGACGTAATTTACGTTCACGTCAAAACGAATGACGTCCTAGCGACGTCATTTGGAGCAATGCACGCTGGGAAATTTAGGGGACGGCGCATGCGCAGTTCGTTTTGGCGCGGGGATGCGCCTGATTTAAATTCTACACGCCCCCTAGCCGCGGAATTTGAATTCCGCCGGGGGATTTACGATCCGCCGGCGCAACTTTAGAGGCAAGTGCTTTCTGAATACAGCACTTGCCTCAAAAACTTGCGCCGGCGGATCGTAAATCAGATAGGTTACGCGGATCTAAAGATCGGCTGATCTATCAGAATCTAGCCCCTCGTATCTGATGTACAATGATTTTTCTGTAAGGTGGGGTGACAGCAGTGCAATGGCATTATCAGACCTGAAGGGCCATCTGTCCAAAAGAGCTCAAGCGGTTTGTGGAAATCATCACACATAGCTTACACCTAGGGTTGCCACCTGTCCGGGATTTACCCAGACAGTCCGGGTTTTGAATCGTGTGTCCGGGTCTCAGTCTGCCTGAAACCCGTACACATTATTCAGACTGCGCTCCCCAAGTAACCGAGATAGTCACACACAAATTTGTTGCCGTCCGGAAGCTGGGAAAGTCTGTCTGGGGGGCAGGTTCGGCATCACTGGGGGCGGGATGATGATGTCAGTGGGAGCAGTTTGGTTATACCCAATGGGCCAAATCCTCAAAAATCCTGCCTAACTTATCTTTTCCCATTTAAGTTACACTGACTTAAAATTTCTACCTAAGTGCCCGATCCACAAAGCACTTACCTAGAAATTTCAGGCCGTCTAACTTAAATGTCTCCGGCGCAAGGCGGTCCTCTTCTGCAGGGGGCGATGACAATTTAAATGAGGCGCGCTCCCGCGCCGGCCGTACTGCGCATGCTCGTGATGTCATTTTCCCGACGGGCAGCGCGCAAAATTACGTTACGTCGGGCTTTGTGGATTGCGACGGGACAATAAAGTTGCGTCGGGTAAAAAAAAAGTTACGCGCCGGGAAAAAAAATTCAAAATTTAAAAAAAAACGCGGCGATGGAAAAAAAGATCTGTTTTTACAAGGTGTAACTAGTTTACACTTTGTCAAAGCAGAACTAATTTTACGTATGCAAACGTAAACTTACGCAGAAAACACAAAGCTGAAAAGCTTTGTGGATCTCCGTAAGTCCTCATTTGCATACGCAAAGCAGCATTTCGACTCGAAATGCCCCCAGCGGCGGATGCGGTACTGCATCCTAAGATCCGACAGTGTAAGGCCCCGTACACACGACAGAGTTTCTCGGCAGAATTCAGCCAGAAACTCGGTCAGAGCTGGATTCTGCCGAGAAACCCGGTCGTGTGTACACTTTTTAGCGAGGAACCCGTCGAGGAACTCGTCGGGCCGAAAAGAGAACATGTTCTCTATTTCCTCGTTGTTCAATGAGGAAAGTCGGCCCGCCGAGCTCCTCGGCGGCTTCCACACTGAACTCGCCGAGGAACTCGATGTGTTTGGCACGTCGAGTTCCTCGGACGTGTGTACGGGGCCTCAGTCTCTTACAGATGTCGGATCTTCTGCCTATCTTTGGAAAACTGCTTCTGAGGATCAGTTCCAAAGATAGGCACAGGGATACGCAGGCGGAACAGCAGATCCGCCTGCGTATCCCTTTTGAGGATTTGGCCCAATGTTCCCGGTGTCCCAGGTCTTTTATAATCCTATAGTGTATACTACAGGCGGTGTTCGGGTTTGGCTTGCAGAAAAGGTGGCAACCCTACTTACACCAGATGTTCTCAACCTTAATGAGACCAGGGCCGGGTTAATTCTTCCAAAACCTTCCCGTGCCCCTACAGTAAAAAACAATAAAAATATGTATCAAAATTCTACAAAGTTCTGGATGGGGCTCGGTAACACTGTTGGGAGATGTAGGTCCTGGAGGAGGTTAGGGGGCAGGGCCGGTGCTACCACTAGGAAAACTAGGCAGCCGCCTAGGGCGCACTGCTGCCCAGGGCGCCCAGCCACTGGTGTTCCAACTCTCTTCTCTCTGCAGCAAGCAACAACAGGTAGCTGGGCACTGGTGAGGCTGCATTGATGGGCACTGGTGGGGCTGCTTTTGATGGGCGCTGGTGAAGCTGCATTGATGGGCGCTGGTGAGGCTGCATTGATGGGCGCTGGTGAGGCTGCATTGATGGGCGCTGGTAGGCTGCATTGATGGGCGCTGGCAGGCTGCATTGATGGGTGCTGGTAGGCTGCCTTTGATGGGTGCTGGTAGGCTGCCTTTGATGGGTGCTGGTAGGCTGCCTTTGATGGGTGCTGATAGGCTGCCTTTGATGGGCGCTGGTGAAGCTGCATTGATGGGCGCTGGTAGGCTGCATTGATGGGCGCTGGTGAGGCTGCATTGATGAGCACTGGTAGGCTGTATTGATGGGTGCTGGTAAAACTGCCTTTGATGGGCGCTGGTGAAGCTGCATTGATGGGCGCTTGTAGGCTGCATTGATGGGCACTGGTGAGGCTGCATTGATGAGCACTGGTAGGCTGCATTGATGGGCGCTGGTGAGGCTGCATTTGATGGGCACTGGTGAGGCTGTATTGATGGACACTGGTGAGACTGCCTTTGATGGGCACTGGTGAGACTGCCTTTGATGAGCACTGGTAGGCTGCATTTGATGGGCGCTGGTGAGGCTGCATTGATGGGCGCTGGTGAGGCTGCATTGATGGGCGCTGGTAGGCTGCATTGATGGGCGCTGGTGAGGCTGCATTGATGGGCGCTGGTAGGCTGCCATTAATGGGCGCTAGTGAGGCTGCCTTTGATGGGTGCTGGTGAGGCTGCCTTTGATGGGTGCTGGTGAGGCTGCATTGATGGGCACTGGTAGGCTGCATTGATGGGCGCTGGTAGGCTGCCTTTGATGGGCGCTGGTGAAGCTGCATTGATGGGCGCTGGTGAGGCTGCATTGATGAGCACTGGTAGGCTGTATTGATGGGTGCTGGTGAGACTGCCTTTGATGGGCGCTGGTGAGGCTGCATTGATGGGCACTGGTAGGCTGCCTTTGATGGGCGCTGGTGAGGCTGCATTGATCGGCGCTGGTGAGGCTGCATTGATGGGCGCTGGTGCCAGGCCTACTGTCATTGGGACTGATTCCCTTAAATATTATATACAAAAAGTAAACTATAATATATTATGGCTACATATTAGTCATATATTATTAAACGTTTGATGGCGGCAGTATGGCTCCCCTGTGCGAATCGCCGTAGCTGTACGGCGGCCGCTTTAAGGGGTGTAGGAGGCGCGCTCGCCTGCCACGGTACTGGGGAGCGGATGCGCGTGCCCGGAGGTCACCATGTCCGCCGGGCACAGGCGATCGCTCGGCAAGAATGAGGATCTGTTTGTGTAAACACATAAATCCACATTCTGACAGAAGAGAGGAGACAGGTCGTGTGTTCCTAGTATAGAGGAACACTGATCAGTCTCCTCCCCCCCAGGCAGTCCTATCTCCCCTCCCCCCCACAGTTAGATCACACTGAAGCCCTGTACACACGGCCCAGGATCTCGTCAGGAAAAAAACGTCATTTTTCCTGACGAGATTGGCCCAGATTCAAGAAGCACTTGCGCCCGCGCAACCATAGTTGCGCGGCGCAAGTGCTTACTTGCTCCGGTGTAACGAGTGCTCCTGATTCAGGAACATCGCTACGCGGACTGCAGCCTAGGATGTGACAGACATAAGCCTCCTTATGCCTTCATATCTCAGGCTGCATTCTTGCGTTGGCCGCTAGGGGGCGCGGCCTTTGTGATCGGCGTGTAGTATGCAAATTGCATACTACCACCGATTCACAAAAGTTGCGCGGGCCCTGCGTACGCAAGGTACGGAGTTTCCGTACGGCGCCTTTAGCATAAGGTTGCTCCTGCTAATAGCAGGCGCAGCCAATGCTAAAGTATAGCTGCGCCTCCCGCTCGCGACGTTCAAATTTCACGTCGTTTACGTAAGTGAACCGTGAATGGCGCTGGACGCCATTCACGTTCACTTACAAGCAAATGACGTCCTTGCGACGTCATTTGCCGCAATGCACGTCGGGAAAGTTTCCCGACGGAGCATGCGCTGTTCGCTCGGCGCGGGAGCGCGCCTAATTTAAATGATTCCCGCCCCCGGCGGGATCATTTACATTAGGCAGCCTTGCGCCCGGCTGCTTAGCATATTGCCCGCGCAATTTACGGAGCAACTGCTCCGTGAATCGCGGGCAAAGCGCAATATTTGCGTGGGCGCAGAGAAAAAAATTTGCTCTTTGCCCACGCAAATATTGCGCGATTCTACTTGAATCTGGGCCATTCTTGGCAAGAATCTCTTGCCGGCCGAGTGTACAGACACTCCATTCAAAAGAACCGCCGTTCTTTTGAATGGCACGAACGCGGTGACGTCATAGACTACGACGAGCATGCGCTCATCACATTCGATGCCGTCGCCACCATCTTGGGTTCACCCTACCTATACCTTGAAAGCTACCGTGCATGCGTCAAAGTCATTTCCATGGAGAGGTAAGTATACACACGCTCTGGTTTTCCTGCCGAGAATCTCACGATGAGAAAATAGAGAGCAGGTTTTCTATTTTTCTCGTCTAGATTCTGGGCAGTTTTCTCGACAAGAAACCTCAAAGCCTTGTACACACGCTCGGTATACTCGGCAAGAAAGCTCTGCCAGCGGTTTTCTTGCTGGTTCTTGTTGAGAAAACCGAGCGTGTGTACGAGGCTTGAGGAATACAGTTAACCCCCTTGATCGCCCCCTAGTTATAACCCCTTCCCTGCCAGTGACATTTATACAGTAATCAATGCATATGTTTAGCTCTGATCGCTGTATAAATGTCAATGGTCCCAAGACAGTGTGAGCCCTGGTTCACACTGGGTACGATTTGGAACGATTTGAGATGCGATTTGACATGTCAAATCGCATCTCAAATGGGCGGCAATTGTCGGCAATGGCACTGTCCTAATCAGTGCGACGCCGCATCTGCGATTTCAAAAAGTAGTTCCTGTACTACTTTTTGCGATTTCGGGCCGCGATTTACATTAAATTGCGGCCGAAATCGCGGCAAAATCGCAGCCGCGCATTTTACCGCGATTTTGAATTCGCAGCAGTGTGAACCTAGGCTCAAAAGTGTCCATTGTATCCGCAACAATGACGCAGTCTCGATTAAAAATTGCAGATCGCCGCCATTAATAGTAAAAAATATGCCATAAATCTATCCCCTATTTTGTATTTGCTCTAACTTAAAGCGGAGGTTCACCCACAGCTTACACATTTTTCCCTTAGATGGATGCTCGTTTTGTCTAGGGGAATCGGCTAGTTGTTTTAAAATATGAGCCGTACTTACCGTTTACGAGATGCATCTTCTCCGTCGCTTCCGGGTATGGGCTGCGGGACTGGGCGTTCCTATTTTGATTGACAGTCTTCCGAGAGGCTTCCGACGGTCGCATCCATCGCGTCACGATTTTCCGAAAGAAGCCGAACGTCGGTGCGCAGGCGCAGTATAGAGCCCCACCGACGTTCGGCTTCTTCCGGCTACTAGTGACGCGATGGATGCGACCGTCGGAAGACTGTCAATCAAGAAGGAACGCCCGCTCCTGAAGACCCATACCCGGAAGCGACGGAAGAAGATGCATCTCGAAAACGGGTAAGTACGGATCATATTTTAAAACAAATAGCCGATTCCCCTAGACAAAACGAGCAGGAATCTAAGGGGAAAATAGAAAAAAAAAAGGAATTGGGTGAACTCCCGCTTTAATATAACAAAATATAAAAGTTAAAAAATGTTGGTCTAAATTTTTTAATTTTTTTTGTTATAGCGCAAAAAAATAAAATCTGCAGTGGTGATCAAGTACCACCAAAAGAAAGCTCTATTTGTGGGGAAAAAAGGACATAAATTTTGTTTGTGTACAGTGTCGCACGACCGACCGCGCAATTGTCAGTTAAAGCGACGCAGTGCCGTATCGCAAAAAATGGCCCGGTCAGGAAGTGGGTAAATCCTTCCTGGGCTGAAGTGGTTAATAATGTATTGAATACCGAACTGCATTCATTTAATTTTAAACCAGCCTGGAGTTTTTTCCTGAGATTCTTTTGCTTACAAACCTCAATCCACAAGAGGGCAGTACAGGACAGATATTTAAGTTTTACTTTAACCGCTTAAGCCCCGGACCATTTTGCAGCTAAATGCCCAGGCCAGGTTTTGCGATTCGGGACTGCGTCGCTTTAACAGACAATTGCGCGGTCGTGCGACATGGCTCCCAAACAAAATTGGCGTCCTTTTTTCCCCACAAATAGAGCTTTCTTTTGGTGGTATTTGATCACCTCTGCGGTTTTTATTTTTTGCGCTATAAACAAAAATAGAGCGACAATTTTGAAAAAAATTCAATATTTTTTACTTTTTGCTATAATAAAAATCCCCCAAAAATATATATAAATTTTTTTTTTTTCCTCAGTTTAGGCCGATACGTATTCTTCTACCTATTTTTGGTAAAAAAAATCGCAATAAGCGTTTATCGATTGGTTTGCGCAAGATTTATAGTGTTTACAAAATAGGGGATAGTTTTATTGCATTTTTATAATTTTTTTTTTTTTTACTACTATTGGCGGCGATCAGTGATTTTTTTCGTGACTGCGACATTATGGCGGACACTTCGGACAATTTTAACACATTTTTGGGACCATTGTCATTTTCACAGCAAAAAATGCATTTAAATTGCATTGTTTGTTGTGAAAATGACAGTTGCAGTTTGGGAGTTAACCACAGGGGGCGCTGTAGGAGTTAAGGATCACTGTGTGTGTGTTTACAACTGTAGGGGGTGTGGCTGTAGGACTGACGTCATCGATCGAGTCTCCCTATAAAAGGGATCACTCGATCGATGCGCCGCCACAGTGAAGCACGGGGAAGCCGTGTTTACATACGGCTCTCCCCGTTCTTCAGCTCCGGGGAGCAATCGCGACGGAGCGGCTAAAAACAAATAGCCGCGCCGTCCTCCCGGATCGCTCCCCGAGGGATCCCGCCTGCCGCACGCAGCGGAGGGGGTCCCGATCGGACCTCCCACCCGCTAGAAGGCAAGGGCGTATATATACGCCCATCTGCCTGTCCGTGCCATTGTGCGGACGTATATAGGCGTGCGGCGTGCGTTAAGTGGTTAAGCAAACATTGGGGTAGATTCAGAAAGCAATTACGTCTGCCTATCCATAGATACGCAGCGTAATTGCTAAGTAGCGCCGGCGTATCTACTTTCTGTATTCAGAAAGCTAGATACGCCGACTGTAGCCTAAGAGACAACTGGCATAAGTCTCTTATGCCGTCGTATCTTAGGGTGCAATCTGACGCTGGCCGCTAGGTGGCGCACCCGTAGTTGTCAGCGTAGAGTATGCAAATTGCATACTAACGCCGATTCACAAACGTACACGCGGCCGGCGCTCGTTTTTTACGTCGTTTGCATACGTCGTTTTCGCCGTAAGGCTGCTCCTGCTATTAGGAGGCGCAGCCAATGGTAAGTATGGACGTCGTTCCCGCGTCGCGATTTTCAAATTTTGCGTCGTTTGCGTAACTCGTTCGTGAATGGCGCTGGACGCCATTTACGTTCACGTCGAAGCCAATGACGTCCTTGCGACGTCATTTACCGCAATGCGCGTCGGGAAATTTTCCCAACGGAGCATGGGCAGTACGTTCGGCGCGGGAACGCGCCTAATTTAAATGATCCACGCCCCCTACGGGATCATTTCAATTACGCGCGCTTAAGCCGGCCCCTTTTACGAGACGCCGCCGCAAATTACGGAGCAAATGCTTCGTGAATGCAGCGTAGCTCCAGTAATTTACGGAGGCGTAGCGTAAAAACGATACGCTGCGCCGCCGTATCAGTGCGCGCCCCTACCTGAATCTGGGCCACTATTTTCAGAAGATCATAAGCTCCTTCACAGCATGTGCAATGAAGAGGTGCAGAGTTCCCCATTCACACCGAAATAGAGTGGGGGGGTGTAGAGAAATGTGGCATGTTTGCATTTTACGTCATTTGCGTTCGGCTTTTTTCGGCGTATAGTTACCCCTGCTATATGAGGCGTAGCTAATGTTAAGTATGGCCGTCGTTCCCGCGCCGAGTTTTGAATTATTTACGTCGTTTGCGTAAGTCGTTCGCGAATACGGATGGACGTAATTTACGTTCACGTCGAAAGCATGACGATTTGCCGACGTCATTTGGAGCATGCGCACTGGGATCAAGTCGCGGCCGGCGCATGCGCAGTTCGTTTGGCGCAGGGACGCGCCTGATTTAAATGTTTCGCATTTTTCTGCACTGCTCCTGAGCTCACCTGAAGTCTTCCACTGCGGGACATGGAACATGCATTAAAGGACAATTCCAAACTTTGCAAAAAAAAATTAAAAATGCACACGTATTACACAAAGTGTCAAGTGAGCAAAACAAGGGTCAAGGGAGCAAAACAGAAGTGTCGTCGAAATTCGAACGTTACTGGCTGTTTGCGCCAAACTCGAGTGGCGTGTCACGGCCCATAATTCACTGCGGCATCGCAGTGCATTGCTGGCTGATGATTGGCCTGGCATGCACTATGGCCAATCACAGCTTGCAAAAAACAGAGAGCCATAATTGGCCAAAGCCAGGGTGGCTTTGGCCAATATTCATTTTTTTAAAAAATTGTCACTCTATTTTTGTTTATAGCGCAAAAAATAAAAACCGCAGAGGTGATCAAATACCACCAAAAGAAAGCTCTATTTGTGGGAAAAAAAGGACGCCAATTTTGTTTGGGAGCCACGTCGCACGACCGCGCAATTGTCAGTTAAAGCGACGCAGTGCCGGATCGCAAAAAGTGGCCCAGTCATTGACCAGCAATATGGTCCGGGGCTGAAGTGGTTAAACATCAAAGACTTATCTTTGAAGAAATAGAAAAGTCTCCAACCAGATAGCACAATCTGGGCCAGATTCAGAGAGGAGATACGCCAGCGTATCTCCAGATACGCTGTCGTATCTCTGAGTCCGGCCGGTCGTATCTATGCGCCTGATTCATAGAATCAGGTTCCGCATAGATCTCCCTAAGATCCGCCAGGTGTAAGTGACTTACACTGTCGGATCTTAGGCTGCAATTCCAGGCCGGCCGCTAGGTGGCGCTTCCGTATCTTTTACGCGACGAATATGCAAATGAGGAGTTACAACGATTCAGAAACGAACGACCGCCCGACGCTTTTTTTTTACGTCATTTGCGTTCGGCTTTTTCCGGCGTATAGTTACCCCTGCTATATGAGGCGTAGCTAATGTTAAGTATGGCCGTCGTTCCCGCGCCGAGTTTTGAATTTTTTACGTCGTTTGCGTAAGTCGTTCGCGAATACGGATGGACGTAATTTACGTTTACGTCGAAAGCATGACGATTTGCCGACGTCATTTGGAGCGTGCGAACTGGGATCAAGTCGCGGCCGGCGCATGCGCAATTCGTTTGGCGCGGAGACGCGCCTGATTTAAATGTTTCGCGCCCCCTACCCGCCGGGGGATTTACGTTACGCCAGCTCAACTTTACAGGCAAGTGCTTTGTGAATAAAGCACTTGCCTGAAAACGTTGCGCCGGTGTAACGTAAATGAGAATCTGAATCTAGCCCTCTGTCTGCATTAGCATGAAATAACTGTTTACATTTTCCTCTGGCAATGACAGTTGTGTGCAGAATTCTGAACACAAGGGCCCAGATTCTTAAAGGACTTACGACGGCGCAGCGCCATGTACGCCGTCGTAAGTCCTAACCCGACCCGTCGTATCTATGCGTCTGATTCTTAGAATCAGTTACGCATAGATATCCATTAGATCCGACAGGCGTAAGTCTCTTATGCGGTCGGATCTTAACTTACGTTAGGCTTTTCCCGGCGTATTGTTGCCCCTGCTATATGAGGCGCAGCCAATGTTAAGTATGGCCGTCGTTCCCGCGTCGAAATTTGAAAAAGTTACGTCGTTTGCGTAAGTCGTCCGTGAATAGGGCTGGACGTCATTTACGTTCACGTCGAAACCAATGACGTCCTTGCGGCGTACTTTGGAGCAATGCACACTGGGAAATTCCATGGACGGCGCATGCGCCGTTCCGCAAAAACGTCAATCACGTCGGGTCACACTAGGTTAACAGTAAACACGCCCCCCCCCCTTCCACATTTGAATTAATCGGGCTTACGCCGGACGATTTACGCTACGCCGCCGCAACTTACGGGGCAAGTGCTTTAAGAATACTGCACTTGCCCGTGTAAGTTGCGGCGGCGTAACGTAAATCGGATACGTTACGCCGCCGCAGAGATACGCCCATTGTACAAGAATCTGGGCCATGAAGTATATTTCCCACTCCCTATATAATAGAGTTATATCTGTCTTTTGCAGTTTATAGTTTATTTTCAACAATGAGGTAATTTGTGAATGATTTTAGTGCATTCATACACCCACACCCAAATCCTGAGTGACCCGTCCAAGAGAGCGGTGCCAAGATGTATCCTGGAGAAGTTGCAAAAGGGAAGTTTGTATTGTCTCATTAATTTATACTCTGTCCAGAAGACATGGAGGAAATAAGAGCAAGCTTCTTTCTTAAAGGGGTGGTCCAGCCTTTTTTTAAGTTTATTAAAAGTCAGCAGCTACAAAAAGAGTAGCTGCTGGCTTTTAATAAACTGACACTTACCTGCTCCACGGTTCCAGCGACGCGCCGGCCGGGGCTCCGCTCCTCTCCCCCCCTCGCTGGCCGGCGTCTTCATTCCTAGTGTGGGCACCCGGCAGTGACAGCTTTCGGCTTCACGGCCGGGCACCCACTGCGCATGTGCGAGCGGCGCCGTCCGATTGGACACACGCTCGCCTACAGGGAGGGGCTGCAATAAGGCGATTAAGCTATTCGCCTTACCAGCCCCTCGGCAGAAGGAGGAAGTGGGACAGGAAGTCCCCTTCTCCTGAAGCCCCCACTCCCCCCCCCCAAAAAAATTACATGCCAAATGTGGCATGTAAGGGGGCAAGGAGTGGGTTAAGCGGAAGTTCCATTTTTAGGTGGAACTCCGCTTTAAAGAGGTACATAAATTTTTTTTTTAAAAAACATTGAAAAGATGGATAAGTAAAAATTAGCTAAGAAAAAGAAAAGATAAAGATAAAATACAAAATAAGTAGAACATAGCATAACTGTCTCTTTAAGGGCTTGGCTATCATCTGCGACTTCACTCACCTGGGAAACAAATTTTGCATGACTATAGTATAACAGATGTCCCAAATTAAGGCTGGGTTCACACTACTACACTACTTTCATCCTACTTTGCTCTGTGTTCAATGTTTCCCTATGAGAGCGTCTTGTAGCGTCCTACACAAGTCGGTCCGACTTTGAAAATGCTCCCTGTACTACTTTTGGTCCTACATTGATCCTACTTCAGGCCCATTGAATATCATTGAAGTCGGACCAAAGTAGTATCCTGTTCATGAAAGTAGGATAAATGTAGGACCAATGTAGGATAAATGTAGGACCAATGTAGCAGAGCAAAGTAGGATGAAAGTAGTGTAGTTGTGTGAACCCAGCCTAAACCAACCAAAATTACCTTTAAACCACCCAACCTTCTTCCCATTAATTGGAGACCACACCATTCTTGTTGGGTAAAAATTAGGCCGTAGCAGCCTGCTTTTATTAAAGGTAAATAATTATTTAAAATTTTCTTAAAATAAACAACCTGTCACACTAACTAAACTGCTGTTGGTCTCCGCAGGCAAAAGGCCTGTAAATATAACCACTCTGTATATATATAAACATATATATACCTCTATATACATATAAATAACTTCTCTATAGCACTGCGGTCTCTCGTGCCCTTCTGACTGGCCTCAAGCCGATGCTGGCTCAAAGACCCTCCCGACCGCAGTGCTCCATATTCATTCCCCCCATTTAACCTCCGTTAGCTGGGCCCATCATATCCACTGTCACCGACAGGTCTAAAACACATTTTTAAACCGGCTCTTCCTTCACCCGCAGAGACCAAAACCACGCCACAGCACCCAAGGGTAAAACCTTATCTTTGGGTGCCCCTCCACACCCTAACATCCCTTTGTATGCCATCCTGCAAACCCCAGGATGGGAACCACATATCAATGCCCACATCCGTCAGGTGCACTCCATCGCCCCGCAGGTACCTCCAGGTTTCTTCTTCCATCTCCATATGGCGAGATATCCCGAGTGATCTCTAACATGGACCTGACTCCCAAATCGTTGCCCCCAACGTGCAGTAACAACACATCAGGTGCCCGGTCCAGACGTGCATAACGATGTACCTCTGGGACAACTTTTCCCCACAGCATCCCCGGGACTCCCAGCCAGCGAACGCAGGCTTCCTCCCTCGGGAAGCCCAGCTGCTGACCATCCGGCCTAACATCCGCCCGCCTCGCTCTACATATGAGTGCCCCAGGATCCACACCAATGCCGGGGAACCACCTGAAAGAAAGATAACACAAACCGGGTAACACACTGAGCACCCCAACATGGATACCCGCACATTGCCCCTCACCCATGCACACTCATGTAACCAACTGCTCTGAAATACTTACCGATCGAGCAGGTGGGGACGCACATAACTCTGAAATCTCCTTGACTCCCACCTGCCAATACGCTTAACTGCCTCCACACTAAAACCACATCTGGATGCTTCCGTTGCTGCCCCAATGCGGAAAGAGTGAGAAGAAAAACCTTTCTCGTCTACTCCCAACGCTCGCAACCCTTTTTTCAAAATGAACCCGAATTGATACCTGGAAAGAGGAGCCCCATCACCATGAATCAAAAAGGGGCCCGGAACCCCAGGGCGTATATCAATGAAGGCCCGAACTGCCTGAACCGGGCACAATTTGGACCCGGGTAGCGCAAATACCAGAATCTCCCGCCCCTTACCAGCCTGGTCCGTTTTCAACCTGCGCAGCCATATTGACAACCTGTCTGTCCCACAACTCACCTCATGAAATCCCAGCCCGCCGGGCGACTTCTTAGATGGGCTGACCAGCTCCCCAATCCTAAATGCCCCAAAGAACGCTAGTGAGAACGCAACCCTGAACAAAACCATCTCGTATTCCGATGAACAGATTGTCGGTAATTGTTCCAATAAACCCTGCAGTATCGAAAATGAAACCTTGAATCCTTTGTCACTCTGGCTTTTCTGTACCCTTTTAGAGCCTGCCGAACCCAAAACTCTTTGGTGAAGTCTTGGCAACTCCGTAACTTAAAAAGAAATGCCAACCCAGCCATCTTCTTATTTAACGCCGACACTGACACCCCCTCCTCCATGTCCCTTGACACCAAGTAAGAAAGCAAAGCCCGACCGTCCGGCCCAAAAGGTTTCACTGCCGCCCATCCTGCCAAAGCCTCCCACTCCTGCCATACCTTGCTGTATGCCATCCATGTAGCTTCACTTACCGACCTCCTGAGCCATTTATAGATCACGCCAAAGCAATCCTCCATAGCCCCTCGAGACAAGGTACTCCGTGTTGCTCCGCCTCCGGCACCAACTCCCGGAACCTGTCCCACTGGAAACGAGATAAGGCGTCAGCAATGACGTTCTCCACTCCCGGGATATGCACTGCATGAATAAAAACATTCAATTGCAAGCACCGCAGCACCAAGTGTTGCAACAAGCGCACCACCGGCGGCAAAGAGGCCGAAACCCGATTGATCGCCTGTACCACTCCCAGATTGTCGCAATGGAATCTCACTTTTTTGTCCCTCAAATCCGACCCCCACAGTTCCAACGCCAGCACCACCGGAAACAGTTCCAGCAGCAGACTCCCAGAGGACAAGGTTGTGGCGCTCAAGGCGGAAGTTAGGGGCATGCTGGGGCTGCGCAAGGTTCGGCTTAGGGTGCTCCAGTCGTTGCTGGGCAAGCTGAATTTTGCGTGCCGCATTCCACTCGTAAAGTCCGCTTCCACCCAGCTCACCGGCCAAGGCCCCGCACTCCACCTGCCTTGGAAGAAGGCTCCAAAACCGGAGGACCCCGCCGCATCCGTGTAGAGTTCCAGGTCAAAATTGCTGACCGGGCCCGACATCCACAACGCCCTACCGTTAAAAGATTCCAAAAAGGAATGCCACACCCGCAAGTCCTCCCTGTGTATCCTCTGCAGGCTAACAAAATGATTGGGCGACACCACCCCGGACGTGCTAGCCGACAGCCGTCGGCAGAAAACCCGCCCCATTGGCAAAATGCGGCACGCAAAATTCAGCTTGCCCAGCAACGACTGGAGCACCCTAAGCCGAACCTTGCGCAGCCCCAGCATGCCCCTAACTTCCGCCTTGAGCGCCACAACCTTGTCCTCTGGGAGTCTGCATTCCATGGCCTCGGAATCTAACGTAATACCTAAAAACGTGCGCGGACCCTCCGTCTTTTCGGGGGCTAAGGGGACCCCGAAACGATCAGCGACGTGCTCCAGCGTCGCCAGGAGCACTGCAGCCACTCTGGATGAAGCCGGCCCCACGCACAGAAAGTCATCCAGGTAATGGATAACTGAATTGAGACCTGACACGTCCCGAACCACCCACTCTAGAAAGGAACTGAACATCTCAAAAAACGCACAGGAGATTGAACACCCCATTGGGAGGCACTGGTCAACGTAAAACTGTCCCTCCCAACAACACCCCAACAGCCGGAAGCTGTCCGGGTGCACTGGCAACAGCCGAAAGGCCGCCTCGATGTCAGACTTCGCCATCAAAGCGCCCTGCCCGTACCGCCGAACCCAGTAAACCGCAGCATCAAACGACGTGTAGCTAACCGTGCACGCCTCGGGATCAATGGCGTCATTAACCGACCCACCTTTTGGAAACGAAAGGTGGTGTATCAGCTGAAATTTGTTGGGTTCCTTTTGGGGAACCACCCCCAGCGGGGAGACCACCAAATCCTGCAAGGGTGCAGCCGGAAAGGGGCCGGCCATGCGTCCCAGAGCCACTTCCTTCCGCAGTTTATCTGAAAACACTTCCGGATGTAGCAGCGCCGACCTTAAATTGCGCGGCACCGGAGGAACCCCCTCTAGCCTGCACGGGATCACAAACCCCTCCGAAAAACCCCTCTCCAAAATGCCCTCTACCCCTTTGTCCGGATACCTACCGAGAAACGGCCGCATCCTTTCCACCCTCACCGGAGTCTTCCCTCTTGCTAGCAGGGTCCCCGGCACGACCCTTGCTCTGTTTGAAACATTTTGAAAGGGGGTGGGAGCCGCCGCAACCTGAGCACTCGTGCTTGTACCGACAAGTTCCCCCAAATCGACAGGTGCCGGAGTTGAACTGCCAACACACCCCTTTTGCACGGTTGGCCGGTTGCCCCTGAAAAAACTGACCCGGGGCCCTAGCTGCTGTCATTAAGCACAACCATAGATTCATGTCTTTCTGATTCCAGCGCAAGTCAGTCCTGACCGCCATCCTCTGACGAAATTGCTCGTCGTACCGTAGCCACGCCGAACCCCCATAGACCCTGTGAGCCTCTCCGATCGCGTTCTGGTAAATAAACAACCCCGAACAGAACTCCGGCTTCTTCTCCCCCAACACGCATGCTAGGATGCTAAATGCCTGTAACCAGTTGGCGAAAGTGCGCGGGATCAGACGATACCTGCGCCTTTCTTCCTCCTCCTTTTTAGACTCGTCAGGCTTTCCCCTATCCAAATTGAACTTCTCTAACGGCAGAAGAGAGAAAATCTCCACATACTCACCTTTCCATATTTTTTCCCTGACTTCTGGCTTGAGATGGGTCCCCAACGAAGCCTCATAACAAACATAGACCTCGCATTTTGCCGCGTCCGCTAATCGGATTATCTCCTGTCTAGCCGCCTCCCCTTTTCCCGCAGTCGCCACCGGCGTTGCTGTGCCAGAAGTAGCTGCCACGCTAGGAGTAGCCACCCCGGGGGCCGCCACCGGCGGGGCACTGACGCCACCACCGGCGGGGCTGTCGCCACTGCCGCCAACACTGTACCAGGCCCCACCCCCGCGGGAGCGACCCAAGCCGCAGCCGGACTGGGCACCGCCCCTCCCCCCGCAGTCTCAAACTTGCCACTAGTGCTTTTATACCAACCAAAAACCCCGCAAACCCACCCAAACCCGCGTCTACCCCCCCTTCCCCCGACAAGCCAGGGGACAAGGCACCGCCCCCCGCCGCCCCCACATGTAACCCCCTATCCGACATATCCAACCCATCATTTAAAACTGTAGGTGAAATTAGGACTTACCATGTTGCCTAGGGGTAGGGCCACTAGCCGATCATTCCGTCTCCATCGCCGACACCCCCCCCCTGGGGGGAGATCCTCATCGGAGTCACTCAGCTCGCCCTCAGACCGCACCGCAGCAGGCTCTTCACCCTCCCCAGACAGCCAGCCAGGAGAGGGATCCCTGGCCGCCACGAGCCCGGCGCCGGCACGGGCACCAGACCCGTTCACCGACTTCCCCGTCGCCTTCCGCGGGCCGGGGGGGTGCCCCCAGCCCCGACGTCCCCAACGCTGCTGGTACCGGCGACCCCTCCGTCCGTCCTCCCTGGAGCCGGATTGCAGGCCGCGGCGGCTGCGGGCCCTACAAACGCACCCCTCGACCTCCCACGCTGAGGCCCCGCACCCCGCGCGGCACCGCGGAGGGGGGGGGCCCGCTACCTCAGACTCCACACGCTGGGCGGGGGAAGGGGCCGCCCGAGGGCTGACAGAGTGGCCACCCGCCGTGCCCCGACCACGAGGGGGATTCCTCCCGGTCCCCCCCTTTTCTGGCAGCGCCGCACGTTTCGCGGGGGGGCCCGGAGGGGCCCGCAAAGCGGGACTCCCAGTTGGCCGCAGGGCTCTCGGAGACACCTCAGGGGAGAAGCGCTCCGGGGGCCGGGACCTCCGAAGCCGTCCCGATTCGCGCCCCCCGTCCGTACCTGTCGCTGGCTGACCCCCCAAAATAGGCCGCAGCTGGTTCTGTAACCATTCAGGGCCATGAAGTGCTGCCTCGGCCTGAAGTTGGGCCCAAATGCTAGCAAGCTCCGACATGATGTCTCTCCTGAACTTTCCTCCGCGCTGTGCTTGCCGGGTGGGGCGGGGACTACCTTTTATCAACTCCTCTCTCCGCCCCCCCCCCTGCCCCTGGAGAGCCAATCATTAATTTTCTTGTTCCCCTGTTCCCTTAGTCATGTGGGCCCTGCACAGATTCCCTGCGGTCCTAGCTCCGGGCTGTCTCGTGTATCATTTTCCCAGGCGAGGAAAACGTAAATTCCAGTTTTTCTTTCACATTAGTGGCAAAATAATTATGCAGCAAAATAACAGTTTTTATTACTCCCCAGCCTTGGTCCATATGGAATTATTTAGATGGAATAATGAGTCTTTGTAACTGAAAACTAATGACAGAGCGCTAGTGATCGGATTGCTGGTCTCGTCGCGCCCAATGCGGGGTTTAGTGCAGCGCTCTGAGGTTTGTACTTGGATTACCGGCCCCTCTCTGAAGATCAAATGCTGGTGTTAGAGTGAATTTTTATTCTAATAAATCCCATAAATTCCCGTCTTCCTTCTCAAAATACAGCAGCAGAGAGTCCTCCAAACCCCAATGCTATTTATTTTACCCGGCGGTATGTCTCAATGCTATGAGCGGTGATACGTGGAGGATGTCTGATTCAACCAGACATGGTTTACCTAATTCTGGTCTGGTAAATTTTTTACAAATAGTTGCAGAGTAAAAAGCTTAGGCCGCGTACACACGATCGGTCAAAACCGATGAAAACGGACTGAAGGACCTTTTCATCGGTCCAAACCAATCGTGTGTGGGCCCCATCGGTCAGTTATCCTTCGGTCAAAAATTTTAGAACTTACTTTAAAATTGAACCGATGGACGCCTGACCGATAGGTCAAAACCGATGGTTAGTATGCAAAAGCATCGGTTAAAAACCTGTGCATGCTCAGAATCAACTCGACGCATGCTTGGAAGCATTGAACTTCATTTTTCTCAGCACGTCGTTGTGTTTTACGTCACCACGTTGGACTCGATCGGTTGGACCGGCCGTGTGTACGTGGCCCTAGAGGTCACAAATCATGATGGTCAAGTACTTGGTCCTCACCCCATTCAGTAGACATTGAAGTTCTAAAGTATGCACTGCCAGGTTGACAAAATCAAACTTGGTTATTAAGATTTTTTTAATAGTTCTTCAAAGCTAATAAAGTATCCAAAAATCAATAATAAAATCAATAAATAATAAAATAATAATAAAATCAATAAAAAATCCCAAATCAAAAAAAATAATATATTGCTGCTTACTTGTCCTGAGAAAGGGTGGCTGCATTTGTTTTATTTCCTCAAGCGTTTCCCTTTAATTTTGCCTAGTGATCCTGCCAGTAACACATTTCATGTCTCTGGGTGGCTACACCCACATCTGCCCTGTATACAAGATGGTATCAAAAAGTTTTGAGACTAGTTTTGTAACACGCCAACAGATGGCAGCACAAGGCATGGGGAGCACCAACCTTCATACACCGGGAGCTGTGCAACTGGTGCTATTCTGACCACATGCTATTTCATCATGGACACAGAGGCCACCACTGCTTTTAATTAAAGCGGGGGTTCACCCTTAGAGGGCACTTTACCCCCTTAGATTCCTGCTCGTTATTACTAGGGGAATCGGTTATTTATTTTAAAATATGTGCAGTACTTACCCGTTTACGAGACGCATCCTCTCCGTCGCTTCCGGGTATGGGCTTCGGGAATGGGCGTTCCTTCTTGATTGACAGGTTTCCGAGAGGCTTCCGACGGTCGCATCCATCGCGTCACGATTTTCCGAAAGAAGCCGAACGTCGGTGCGCAGGCGCAGTATAGACCCGCACCGACGTTCGGCTTCTTTCGGCTACGAGTGGCGCGATGGATGCGACCGTCGGAAGCCTCTCGGAAGAATGTCAATCAAGAAGGAACGCCGGCTCCCGAAGACCCATACCCGGAAGCGACGGAAGAAGATGCAGCTCGAAAACGGGTAAGTACTGCACATATTTTAATATAAATAGCCGATTCCCCTAGACCGAACGAGCAGGAAGCTAAGGGGAGATTTTTTAATTTTTTTTAAATGGGTGAACTCCCGCTTTAAGTACTCAAAAATATCGAGTACCAATACCTTTGTGGTGCGATTTAAGTGCTGAAATAGCACTGCAAGGAATCGCATGCAATTTGAACAGGAATGCAGTGTCCTGTCCAAAACCACGGCTGTAACAAAAAGATAAATAAACTCTCATGCCGCGTACACACGATCATTTTTCGGCATGTAAAAAACTGCGTTTTTCAGCCTCTTGAAAAAACGAAGTTTTTTCCAACTTCATCATTGAAACGACATTGCCCACACACAATCGTTAAAAAAAAAATGCTCTAGCAAAGCGCGGTGACGTACAACACGTACGACGGCACTATAAAGGGGAAGTTTCATTCGCCTTTGGGCTGCTTTAGCTGATTCCGTGTTAGTAAAAGACGATTTGCGCTTTTCTGTCTGTTACAGCGTGATGAATGTGCTTACTCCATTACGAATGGTAGTTTTACCAGAACGAGCGCTCCCATCTCATAACTTGCTTCTGAGCATGCGCAGGTTTTTAACGTAGTTTTAGCCCACACACGATCATTTTTTACAACCCGAAAAACGACATTGTTTAAAACATTGTTAAAAAATGCAGCATGTTCGAAAAAAAAATTTGTTTTCGTTTTTCAGAACCCGAAAAATTATGTGAAGCCCACACACGATCATTTTAAATGACATTTTTTTAAAACTTTGGGCCAGATCCACGTACATTTAGTTCCGCGCAGCGTATGAGAGATACGCTACGCCGCCGTACCTTACCTGGCGCATTTTCAAATCCTCAGCGATTTTGCGCTGTAAGTTACGGCGGCGTAGTGTATTTCTGGCGACGGATTTCAAATTGGGCGGGTTGGGGGCGGGTTTCATTTAAATGAAGCGCGTCCCCGCGCCGAATGAAATCGCGCATGCGTCGTCCAGAAATTTCCCGCCGTGCTTTGCGCGAAATGACGTCGCAACAACGTCATTTTTTGAACTTAGACGTGAGTTACGTCCATCCCTATTCACGGACGACTTACGCAAAAATATTTTTTTCAAATTTCGACGCGGGAACGACGGCCATACGTAACATGACAAGTCTATCTATACGCCGCAAAATACCAGCTTTAACTATACGCCGGAAAAAGCCGACTGCAGACGACGTTAGAAAATGCGACGGCCATGCGTACGTTCGTGGATCGTCATAAATCGCTAATTTGCATACCCGACGCGGAAAACGACGTGAACGCCACCCAGCGGACGCCGAAGTATTGCATCTTAGATCCGAAGGCGTACGAAGACGTACACCTGTCGGATCTAACCCAGAAGCCGTCGTATCTTGTTTTGAGGATTCAAAACAACGATACGACGTGGGAAATTTGAAAGTACGCCGGCGTATCAGTAGATACGCCGGCGTACTTGCTCTGTGAATCTGGCCCTTTGTTTTTTACATGCCGAAAAATGATCGTGTGTACACGGCATCAGTGTTGCTCATCCCGAATAAAGAGGTACCGGTAATTGCAGGCTGTAGATATGCGGTCACACTTTTTACGATAAAACATAAAATGGGCGATAGAACTGGCACGCAATAAATAATAATTTTTACAGAGGCACGGTGACCATTATAATTGCCTGAAAATCATTTTTTTCCCTTCCTTTATAGAGTTGCTTTTTACTGGTTTTGTGTCGGTGACAAGCAGTGTTTGAAGATAAAAGATACATGAAATGAAAAATGCATTAGCATAATAAAGAAAAATATCCCCGCATGTCGCAAGTATTATGAAAAACATCTGTGAAATAATAAAAAAGAAAATTCAAGTACGACGACATGCAACACAATTCAGTTTACAGAACATTGTTGAAAAGATTCGTCCTTTCCAGTGAGACGAGGAAATGGAAAAGCCGTGGCTGCTAATTAACTGATAGGTGATTAGCGTCATTAGGAGAGCTGGGAGAATGTAAGATAGTGGGCCAGATTCACAAAGAGATACGACGGTGTATCTACAGATACACCATCGTATCTCTGACTTACACTGGTCCTATCTATGCGCCTGATTCATAGAATCAGTTACGCATAGATAGGGCTAGATCCGACAGTGTTACAATGTGTTACACTGTCGGATCTTTTTTTCAATTTAAAAATGGCGCCGGGGGCGTTCCCGCTGATTTACGATAAATAATATGTAAATCAGCGAGATACGCAAATTCACGAACGTACGCGGACCCGTCGCAGTGTTCTTACGTCGTTTCCGTAGCGGTTTTCCGTCGTATACTTACCCCTTCTTTTATCAGGCGCAGCCAATGTTAAGTATAGCCGACGTTCCCGCGTCGAATTTAAATTTTTTAACGTCGTTTGCGTAAGTCGTTCTCGAATACGGACGGACGTCGTTTACGTAAGCGTCGCAACCACTGACGTCCTAGCGACGTCAGTGGGAGCAATGCACGCCGGGAAATTCCCCGGACGGCGCATTCGCATTTAAATCGGCGCGGGAACGCGCCTGATTTAAATAGTACACTCCCCCTAGCCGTGGAATTTGAATTCCGCCGGGGGATTTAGGATCCGCCGTCGCAAGTTTGGAGGTAAGTTGTTTGTGAATTAGCCACTTGCCTCCTAAACTTGCGGGAGCGGATCTTAATTCACGTAGAACGAGCGGATCTATAGATCCGCTGCGCTACGTGAATCTGGCCCCTTATCAATGTGACAGTGTATTATTTAAGTGACATCGTACAAACATGCAAATAATAGAGGGCCCATCACTGCAAGTAAAAAAAACGCATCGTATTATGTAACCTTGTAACGCGGCTAATTAAAGGGCAGCTGTCTGACCAATGTATTTATTAGGCGAGATATAAAATGTTACAAAATGTCACAGTGATTTATTTCTAATATGTAAAGTGTAAAAGTGTATTTTTTTTTTATTTATTTTAGATTTTGGATAGCTAGAAAGAGTTAAGCCTCGTACACACGGTTAGATTTTGGATAGAATAAGTCTACCACCGACCCGTATGGTAACCAGGTGACCTCCCCTCACTAACAGCAACCCCCCCCCCCCCCCCCCCGCCATTGTGTATTCCCATTTGCTCATGGAGGTGCATGCCCCTGATTACTCAAGGGGTGCAATCTCCCTGTACCGCGAGGGTTCGTGCATCTGGGCTCTACTGTACCATTGCCGCAAGGTTTACATATGCTTTAACCACTTGCCGACCAGCCGCCGCCATTATACTGCACGCGTCTGCTGCTCGGCGGGAAAACCGATGCGCGTGGCCAGCGGCCGCGATGTCCGCCGGCCACCCGAGATCGCTCCACAGGGAGCCAGAATGGGGATCTGTCAATGTAAACAAACAGATCCCCGTTCTCCCTGGGAAGTACAGAGTGAGCACCTGTTCGTGGTCATTGGGAACAGCGATCTCTCTCTACTCCCAGTCAGTGTCCCCCCCCCCCATAGTTAGAAGCACCTCCATGGGAACACATTAAACCCCATGATTACCACTAGTGTTAAGGGGCTGGTAAATTACAAATTTACTGGCCCCTTCCCCACTCCTAAAACATCTCAGCAGCAACAGTCGATAGGAGAGGAGGGAAGCTGGCAGCGCTGTGGGGGGGGGGGGGGGAAAGATGGAAGGAGAGTAGGGGGAATTTGTGCTGCACAGGGTGATTAGGGTGTGCCTGGGCACACCTGGCACACCCTGTGCGCACGCCTATGATAGCACTGATCGCTGTATAAATGTCACTGGTCCCAAAAAAGTTTATAACTTTTGCGCAAACCAATCAATATACGCTTATTGCAATTTTGTTTACCAAAAATATGTAGAACAATACATATTGAAAAAATAAATAGTCCAAATGACAAAAAAACTTTTAATGCAAAGTCTTTGATATATAGAAACAGGTCCAAAAACTGTTATGAACGTGTTCAGTCTGTGTAGTGTTAAATTATCATGCTGCTGCAATCGATGAAAATTGTAGAAACCACCACCAAACAAGAATACCGACCCTTACCAGAGTCTGAGATCCTAACGGATCAAGTAGTGCAGAAAGTATCACAATCCAATGGATAAATCGTAGCGTGCCTCCTGACGGGTTCCTCAGTAATCACCAATAGTACCACGGAGAATCCAAGGAAAAGATACTGACATAGTGTGAATCCGTAAACAACAATCAAAACACATAGGACATCACCCAGTGATTGATGGACAAACAGTTGTGGAATTAGGAAGATAACCACCACCAATAAACACACTGACCCTTACCAGAGCCGATGATCCCGCAGGGATCAGACAGAGCAGGGAAGGTGTAATCCAGCATGGGGAACCAGAGCGTCCTTAATGTTATGGTCCTCGAAGTCACCAATGGAGTGGCAGAGTATCCATAAACAAGAAGAGACTCATATAGTGTATTACCACAATAAAATTTAATAAAAAATCATCCCGTGATCAAGTCTCTCTCAGACGAAACGTCGGGAGGCGACGTTCTGACGTCACCGCACGCTGAGGACGAATCCTCGTTCTGTTACGCCGGCCAGCTGTTTACATTTCTATGCTGTTTTTATCTTCATAATTGTAAGTGCATCCGCTTTTTTTTATTAAATTTTATTGTGGTAATACACTATATGAGTCTCTTCTTGTTTATGGATACTCTGCCACTCCATTGGTGACTTCGAGGACCATAACATTAAGGACGCTCTGGTTCCCCATGCTGGATTACACCTTCCCTGCTCTGTCTGATCCCTGCGGGATCATAGGCTCTGGTAAGGGTCAGTGTGTTTATTGGTGGTGGTTATCTTCCTAATTCCACAACTGTTTGTCCATCAATCACTGGGTGATGTCCTATGTGTTTTGATTGTTGTTTACGGATTCACACTATGTCAGTATCTTTTCCTTGGATGCTCCGTGGTACTATTGGTGATTACTGAGGACCCCGTCAGGAGGCACGCTACGATTTATCCATTGGATTGTGATACTTTCTGCACTACTTGATCCGTTAGGATCTCAGACTCTGGTAAGGGTCGGTATTCTTGTTTGGTGGTGGTTTCTACGATTTTCATCGATTGCAGCAGCATGATAATTTAACACTACACAGACTGAACACGTTCATAACAGTTTTTGGACCTGTTTCTATATATCAAAGACTTTGCATGAAAAGTTTTTTTGTCATTTGGACTATTTATTTTTTCAGCTGATTATTCATAGATATTCTACACCTGTTTTGTCTATATAATTTTGCACATAACTTTTTCACTAAGGTATTTTCAATCCCCGTTTTTAGCGCGACTCCATTTTTTGTCTTGTAGTATTTATGTTGTATAACATTTTTGAGTTGCTGCTTTTATTTCTTTTATAATTGATGTGGTATGTGCACCTTTTTCTTTCTCAACAATACATATTGGCCTAAGCTGACGAAGAAATTTATTTTTTAATAATTTTTTGGGGGATATTTATTATAGCAAAAATTTTAAAATATATATTTTTTTGTCGATCTTTCTTTGTTTATAGCACAAAAAATAAAAACAGCAGAGGTGATCAAATACCTCCCAAGAAAAGCTCTATTTGTGGGGGAAAAAGGACGTCAATTTTGTTTGGGTACAACGTAATTGTCAGTTAAAGCGACGCAATGCCGTTTTGCCTGGTCATTAAGGGGGAAAGTTTTCCGGTCCTTAAAGCGGTGGTTCCCCCTTAAAAACAACTTTTTTTTATTCCACTGCCCCCCCACATTCCATCACGATTAAGGCACATATTTTTTTTTTCCTGCTGTACATACCTTACTACAGCATATTCACCCGTGCATCCGGGTTGCGAGTCCCGCGGGAGTGGGCGTTCCTCACATGCTGTTGATTGACGTTTTGCCCAAAAACGAGCTCTCCCCCCGTCGCGTAAGCCGCGTCACGATTGGCGAAAGGAGCCGAATGGCGATGCGCATGCGCAGTATAGCGCCGACTCGCCGTTCGGCTCCTTTCGCCAACCGTGACGCGGCTTGCGCGACGGGGGGAGAGCTCGTTTTTGGGCAAAACGTCAATCAACAGCATGAGAGGAACGCCCACTCCCGCGGGACTCGCAACCCGGATGCACGGGTGAATATGCAGTAGTAAGGTATGTACAGCAGGAAAAAAAAAATATGTGCCTTAATCGTGATGGAATGTGGGGGGGCAGTGGAATAAAAAAAAGTTGTTTTTAAGGGGGAACCACCGCTTTAAGCAATGGAGTCACTAAGGGGCCCCCCAACATTATGCTGTGCCCCACCATGTCCCCCCCCCCAAACCCTTTTTTTGGTTTACGTAGCGGGTAGTGGGTGTCCCGCATCTTGCTCGGGTCGCCGCCCAGTGGACACAAGTGCAACCTTAGCAACCCTGGTAGTTCTCCCACTGCTTTGGACCCTTACATTTTCCTGGTGAGCTGGTAAAATAACTTTTGTTTTCTGCCACCCTGGGGGGCCCCAATACAGTAGGAAGGGGGCTCACTGCAAAACATGTGAAAGGGTCTCGTTGCAGGATTGTAATAAAGGGCCCCACAACAGAAGTAAAGGGCCCCAATATATATATATATATATATATATATATATATATATATATATATATATATATATATATATATATAATTGTATTTTATAGTTGGCCCCCCTACTTTTGTCCCTGTCCTCCCATGTTCCCCCCCTAAATTTGAAAGCTGGAGACGCCACTGTCCTTAAGTGGTTAAAGTCACACATGCCAGTGCAGACTATGTGATCTAATCCAAAAGTAGGTCCATTCATTTGAAGAATGATAATCAGTATACAGTAGTAGTCGGAAGAATAGAGGAGGTTGCAGCTTAGATGGACTTCCAATCTTCTCTGGGTTTCCTCTACACTTGTCAGGAGGACTGTGATAAGCAGAAGTACTTTCCTGCAGATAAAACACGCTCCTTTTCACGCCGGTTGCACATTGCACTGTCTGATTTGTCTGAAAGTCTGAAAGTGATTTTAGAAGTGTAGCGCGTGTGTAGAGGGGACCTCTTGAGAGTAGAAATTATAAATAGATGTCTGAATTTCCAGGAATATAATGCTAATTACTACGTTCATTTTTCCACACATATTTCTGGCAGAAATGAAATTTAGCAATAGCGCTGGGATAACAATACATCTAAATATAGCCAGACAGGGAGAGGTACAGCAAATAAACCACAAAGCTATCATTAATGTAAACTAGTCATGTGAAAAATATTTAGGATATCACTGCTGACCCCTCCTTCTGAAAATGCTACTCGCCTGGATGTGATGAGGACACTTGAATATTTTCAGACCCTCTAGCTGGAAAATAGGTACAGAGATAAGGGCCCGGATTCACAAAGCACTTACGCCGACGTATCTCGATATACGCAGCGTAAGTGTAAATTTGCGCCATTGTATCTGTGCGCCGTACCCACAAAACTAGATACGCCTGAAAATAGGCTTCTTCCGACCGACGTAACTTTCCTACGCCGGCGTATCGTGGGCGCATATTTACGCTGGACGCATCTGGCACTCCCATTGATTTCCTATTCAAATATGCAAATGAGGGAGATACGCCAATTCAGAAACGTACGTTTGTCCGGCGCAGGCTACGCGCGGTGTGCGTAAGCTGTACGTCCGGCCAAAAGTTACCCCTCATAAAGCAGGGGTAACTTTGCACCAGACTTGCACAGGTCAGCTGGAGAGCAGCTAAAGCAGCACCGTAACGGACGAGCTGAGCAACCACACTTGCTGGACAACACATCTGTATGCCAACATGCCAGGGGCAGCCGTGGTCATAGCACTACTGCGTCTACGGGCACGTAGGAGGGCACGGGAGAGGATATACCGTACGCGCATGAACGTCTTTGGCATGGGGGATTCGGAGGTGTATCGCATTTTCAGATTCAGCTCTGATGCCATCCTGGAAATAGCCACAGCCCTGCATGATGACATCACCAGCAAGACACATCGCGCACATGCAGTGCAGCCACTGGTCAAGGTACTGGCAACACTGCATTTCCTTGCAAGTGGATCTTTTCAGCGTACAAGTGGAGTCGTGGCTGGGATGTCACAATCGAACATGAGCAGATGTGTGCACCAGGTTGTCCCCGCAATCCTCATACGCATGTCCCACCACATAATCCGACCCACCCATGAGCATCTGCGGCAGAAGGCAATGGCGGATTTCTACAGAATTGCAGGATTTCCACGTATACATGCCTAACAACATCCGGGCATGCTCCTAATGAGACGATGGATGGTGTCCTGGGGTATTTCCTCCCAGATCTGGACCAGAGAATCACTGAGCTCCTGAACAGACTGAGGTGCAACCTGGCGGCACTGGATGGACCGAAACATAATGTCCCAGAGGTGTTCTTTTGGATTTAGGTCAGGTGAGTGTGGGGGGCATTCAGTGGTATCAATTTCTTCATCCTCCAGGAACTGGCTGTATGCTCTCGCCATATGAGGCTGGGGCATTGTCGTGCACCAGGAGGAACCCAAGACCCACTGCACCAGCGTAGGGTCTGACAATGGGTCCAAGGATTTCATCCCTATACCTAATGGCAGTCAGGGTGTCATTGTGTAGCCTGTAGAATTCTGTGCGTCCCTCCATGGATATGCCTCCCCAGACCATCACTGACCCACCATCAAACCGGTCATGCTGAACGATGTTACAGGCAGCATAAAGTTCTCCGCGGCTTCTCCAGACCCTTTCATGTCTGTCACATATGCTCAGGGTGAACCTGCTCTCATCTGTGAAAAGCATGGGGCACCAGTGGCAGACCTGCCAATTCTGGTGTTCAATGGAAAATGCCAATCGAGCTCCACAGTGTTTGGCAGTGAGCACAGAGCACACTAGAGGACGTCGGCCCTCAGGCCACCCCCATGAAGTCTGTTTCTGATTGTTTGTTCAAAGACATTCACACCAGTGGCCAGCTGGAGGTCATTTTGTAGGGCTCTGGCAGTGCTCATCCTGTTCCTTCTTGCACAAAGGAGCAGATACCGGTCCTGCTGATGGGTTAAGGACCTTCTACGGCTCTGTCCAGTAACTGAGTAACTGCCTGTTTCCTGGAATCTCCTCCATGCTCTTGAGACTGTGCTGGGAGACACGGCAAACCTTCTGGCAATGACACGTATTGATGTGCCATCCTGGAGGAGTTGGACTGCCTGTGCAACCTTTATAGGGTCCAATTATCGCCTGCTACCAGTAGTGACTCTGACCCTCGCCAAATGCAAAACTAGTGAAAAACAGTCAGAAAAGATGAGTAGGGAAAAGAAATGTCAGACACCTCCACCTGAAAAAACATTCCTGTTTTGGAGGCCGTCTCATTGCCGGCATAAATATGCGCCAATGTATGTGAATCTGGGCCAAAGTTTCTAGAGCTCTCCAAGGTAAGCTGAGTTGCACAAACCCCCCCCACCCAAAGTGACTTCTGTCACAGTGGCACTGGGCATTTTCAGAAGGTCACTAATCTATGATACATTGGGCTGCAATTGTCACTTTACTAGCAACATTTATGTTTACGAGAGATACTATAAGAATTCCTGAAGCTCCTTGGAAAATGTTCTGGAGATTTTTGGTAAAAATATGTATTCTACAGTCCTGTGAATGCCCTGGGTACCTATAAATAAGGCAAGTGTACAGAATTACATTCTGCACATAATTTCGCTGCACAGACCATATTAGGAGAAATTAAAATCCCACATGTGTCTGTATTAGCCGCCCTTATCTGCAGGAGTTCAGTTTTCGCAGCTGTCTGCTGGCCCGTGTTTCCATTGTGATGTCATCATACTACACACCTCTGTCTTCTGACTTAGAAAGAGGCACAAAGAGACACAGGGGCCGTGGGAAGCCAGATCCTTATTGACTCTGGCAAAGAAGAAGCAGCATTGATGTGTTTTGTGTGAGAGACTGGGAGCCGCAGAAGGTTACTCTGGAATAACAATAAATAAAAACACGCCTAGGCAGATAATTAGCACCACTCACTCGCTTGGCCTTCGTTCCCTCCGTGAATGAGTACAGAGAGTACTGGAATCCTGTACAATTGGAACAGATGATTGGCACTCCGCAGGGAGAACTGCTGCACAGTTCAGAAAAATGACAACTTTGCTGATTTGCGGCATCCAAAATGTGTTTTTGTGAGGGTAATAAAAAAGACTCCTCCAAAAAGAAGAACGAAGTCCATGCTAATGTCTATTGCAGACGTGAAAAGTATTTTCACGTTTTTTACAGCTAGCAGTAGTATGTAATGTATGGCTGTCCATATGCATAGAAAACTGTTAAATATAAAAAAAGTGTGTGCAATATACTCTGTTACTCAAATGTGCTATGAATATATATTGAGAAGTACCTTGGATTACGAGCATAATTCGTTCCAGAAGCATGCTTGTAATCCAAAGCACTCATATATCAAAGCGAGTTTCCCCATAGGAATCAATGAAAACTTAGATAATGCGTTCCAGTGCCACTGCTGGTGTATGCAGTACCACATGTGGCCAGAGGTGCGGAGGAGCCAGAGACATTCGGAAAAAATTGGAGACGCTCGGAGACTTGGGAACCAAGGCCCAGATTCACGTAGAATCGCGGCGGCGTAACGTATCGTAGATACGTTACACCGCCGCAAGTTTTCATCGCAAGTGCCTGATTCTAAAAAGCACTTGCATGAAAACTTACGCTGGCGGCCTCCGGCGTAAGCCCACGTAATTCAAAGGGGCGTGTGCCATTTAAATTAGGCGCGCTCCTGCAGCCGGACCTACTGCGCATGCTCCGTTTTGAAATTCCCGCCGTGCTTTGCGCGAAGTGACGTCATTTTTTTTCGAACGGCGACGTGCGTAGCGTACTTTCGTATTCCCGGACGTCTTACGCAAGAACAAAAAAATTTCAAATTTCGACGCGGGAACGACGGCTATACTTTATACAGCACATACGTGGGCTGTGTAAAGTTAGGGCAGCAAAAACGACGACTAACTTTGCGATGGGAAACTAGACTAGCAGCGACGTAGCGTACGCGAAAAACCGCCGTGGATCGCCGTAACTACTAATTTGCATGCCCGACGCTGGTTTACGACGCGAACTCCCCCCAGCGGCGGCCGAGGTATTGCATCCTAAGATCCGACAGTGTAAGTCAATTACACCTGTCGGATCTTAGGGCTAACTATGCGTAACTGATTCTATGAATCAGTCGCATAGTTAGGAAGACCCTAAAACAGAGATACGACGGCGTATCAGGAGATACGCCGTCGTATCTCTTTTGTGAATCTGGGCCCAAGTATCTCCGAGGATCTCCGAGTGGTCTCCGAGCATCACTGGCGCCCCCGCACCACTAGGCACATGCCAGTACTGCATACACCAGAGGCTTGAATCCTGCTCATCTTGTGAGACAACAAAAATAACACAGAATATCCAAGCTCAAACTTACCGACCAATCAGCAACCAACCAAATTCACCTGTCTAACAGTAGGCGTATACTGTTAGACAGGTGAATTTGGTTGGTTGCTGATTGGTCGGTAAGTTTGAGCTTGGATATTCTGTGTTCTGTGTCGGCCCCAGTCATAGGGGCAGTGACATTTGTTGTTTGTATTGATGTCATTGTGGTCAGGCAACGCACTGGCACCTTTGCTTTTACGTGCCGGGTGTTTAGTGTGCTCCTGCCCCTTTAAGGAGGGCTGGGCTACCCCCAGGCACCTGCCCTTTATCTACTCATCAGCGTACATGTGCTTCTACTGAGGAGACTTTACATTTTATAGTTAGGACTGCAGTACACAGAGCGCCTTGACGGGGCCTGCAGCTTACACATGTATTTGCAAATGCGTGCAACTAAACCTCTGTTTTTATTGCATACTATTAGACAGATGAATTTGGTTGGTTGCTGATTGGTCGGTAAGTTTGAGCTTGGATATTCTGAGTTATTTTTGTATGTATATGCACCCTTTCCAGTGCTCCTTACTGTATAGACCAGTCATAGGTAGGGGCAGTGACATTTGTTGCTTGTGAGACAACGCTCGCAAATCAACACAAGTCCATCTAGTTCTGGTACAATATTTTATTAAAGTATTTTAGACAAATCGACAAATTCCCACGCAGGGGATACGAAAACACAGGTATACATAAAGCACATAGTAGAAAACATACTATTAAAGGAACTATTCACGAATTACCACCGTCACCCCAGCCGGGGCGGGGGGCAGTGCGATATGCCTGAGCCAAGAGGCCCAGGGGCCAAAGCAGAAAAAAGGGGGAGGGAGCGGAGTTATCCGCAGAACGGGGGAGAAAGGAAAAAAAACAAAAGAAAAAATAAAGAAAAGAAAAGAAAAAAAACAAAAAAAAACAACCCTTGCGCAATTGAGGAAGAAGGAAAGGAAGAAAAAGGCAGAACAGCGAGCAAAAGCTCGGAAACACAGAGAGAAAGAAAGAAGCCTCAGGCTGGAAAAAAGGACAAGTTAAATTTAGAGCCCCAGACTAGACAGGTGTAAACTAGGGAATGTATAGGACCACCACGGGGCCCATACCTTGAGAAATTTAGCATGAGAGTCATGGAGGACGCTGGACATCTTTTCATGGATCATAAGGGTCGTCAGGGTATTCTTGACCTCTGGGAATGGAACAGAAGGTTTTTTCCAGGCCCTCGCTATTGTCCGCTTGGCAGCGATAAATAAGTATGTAGCTAACTTCTGTTGGTGAGAGAAGAGGCCTGGAATTGGGCAATGGAGTAATGCATATCTAGCGTCCTTACGGCATCTAGTTCAACCATAAAAATGAATAGATACAATCCCATATACACAATCCTTCACCACCAGTTGATCCAGAGAAAGGAGAAAAACCCCAGCAAAGCATGATCCAATTTGGTAAAGCAGGGGGAAAAAAATCCTGATCCCCCAAGAGGCCAAATTTGTTTTTTCCCTGGATCAACTTTACCTATAAATGTTAGTACCCAGTTATATTATGTACATTTAGGAAAGAATCCAGACCTTTTAAAAAAAATCTACTGAGCTGGCCAGAGCATTTTCACAGCTCTAACTGTGAAGAAACCTTTCCGTATTTGGAGATTAAATTGTTTTCCCTCTAGACGTAAAGAATGGCCCGTGTCTTCTGTGTTGACCGTAAAGTGAATAACTCAACACCAAGTTCACTATAAGGACCACATATGTATTTGTACATGTTGATCATATCCCCCCTTAATCTCCTCTTCTTAAAGCGGTGGTTCACCCTAAAAAACAAGTTTCTACCATGAAATCCAGCATACTAGCGCGAGCTACGGTATGCCTTTATTTATTTTTTTGCGCCGTACTCACAGTTTAATCCCGTAGTTAAGTTTCAGACTCCCCGCGGGGAGTAGGCGTTCCTATGCAGAGGGGAACATGATTGACGGCCAGCTATGGCGCGTCACGCTTCCCGAAAATAACCGGAGTAGGACTCGGCTCTTCACGGCGCTATACGGCGCCTGCGCACAGACTAGGAGCTGACTGCGCAGGCGCCGTGAAGAGCCAAGTCCTATTTCGGCTATTTTCGAGAAGCGTGACGCGCCATAGCCGGCCGTCAATCATGTTTCCCTCTGCATAGGAACGCCTACCTAGTCTGAAACTTAACTACGCGATTAAACTGTGAGTACAGCGCAAAAGAATAAAATAAAGGCATACTGTAGCTCGCGCTAGTATGCTGGATTGCATGGTAGAAATGATTATTTTTGTTTTTTAGGGTGAACCCCCGCTTTAAGAGTGAATAGATTCAGTTCCTCTAATCTTTCCTCATAGCTGAGCTCCTCCATGCCTCTCATCAGTTTGGTTGCCCTTCTCTGCACTTTCTCCAGTCCCCCGATATCCTTTTTGGAGAACTGAGGCCCAAAACTTAACTGCATATTCCAGATGCAGAATAGAGAAGCCTTTCTCAGTCTTTTTAATCTGGAGGAACCCTTGAAATAACTTTCCAGGCTCAGGGAATCCCTACTTATAATTACTATATCTACAGCTCAGAGTAAATTAGAACGATGGTCACTGAGAAGCAGTGTGGTCATTGGGAATAATCCCCCCTTACAGATAACTAAAAAGATCATGGGTGTCATTGGTTACTTATTTGAGAGACAGAAAATGCTCTTTGCTCAAGAAACCCCTAGCAACTCCTGGAGATAACCTAAGGTTCTACATCCTGCCTTTTCATCCTCGGACAAGAGGATGTCCCTGATTGGTGGAACACTGAACACAGTGGGGCAGATTCAGATAGAGATACGCCGGCGCATCTCCTGATCCGCCGTCGTATCTGTGAGACCCGACGGTCGGATCTGTGAGATCCCACCGTCGGAGCTATGCGACTGATTCATAAGAATCAGTTCCGCATAGATCTCCCTTGGATCCGACTGGTGTAAGTGACTTACACCAGTCGAATCTTAGGCTGTAATCTCCCGCCGGCCGCTAGGTGTCGTCGCTATTTTTTACCCGTCGCATATGCAAATGAGGAAAACCGCCGATTCACGTCCGTACGCCCGCCCGTCGCTCGTTTTCTACGTCGTTTGCGTTCGGGTTTTTCCGGCGGATAGCTACCCCTGCTTCTATGAGGGGTAGCTAATGTTAAGCATGGCCGACGTTCCCGCGCCGATTTTTAAATTTTCTACGTCGTTTGCGTACCGCGATCGGGAATACCGATGGCCGCAAACGACGTACCCGCCGCAAACAATGACGTCGTAGCGACGTCATTTGGAGCATGCGCACTGGGCTTTTTCGCCCCGGCGCATGCGCAGTTAAATCGGCGCGGGAACGCGCCTGATTTAAATTGTACACTCCCCCTAGCCGCGGAATTTGCATTCCGCCGGGGGGAGTTAGGATCCGACGGTGCAGTTTGCGAGGTAAGTGCTTTATGAATCATGCACTTGCCTCGCTAAATTGCACCGGCGGATCGTAAACCAGGTAGATCTAGCGGATCTAAAGATCCGCAGATCTATATGAATCTGCCCCACTGTCTGCTGGGAAACGGAGTCAGAGAATAAAAGAATGTCCGTGAACACAGTGTCGAACGCCTATCACGGAACGGGACGGGACCAGGAGGAAGCCGCGAGTTTTAAAAAATGGACGCCCGCAGCCCCTCAGGTACACTGACTCGAGTATAAGCCGAGAGGGGTATTTTCGGCCCTAAAAGCGCAAAAAATAAAAACTGCAGAGGTGATCAAATACCACCAAAAGAAAGCTCTATTTGTGGGGAAAAAAGGACGTCTATTTTGTTTGGGTACAACGTCGCACGACCGTGCAATTGTCAGTTAAAGCGACACAGTGCCAAATTGCAAAAAATGCTCTGGTCAGGAAGGGGGTAAATTCTTCCGGGGCTGAAGTGGTTAACATTTACTATCTGATAAAGCACTGCTACCTCCCTTTAAAGGCAGAAATACAAGCAGCTCTAGCTGATACAAGCAGCTCCAAGAGATGTAGGCAGTGGGAGAGATGTAGGTCATTCACTGCCTTCGGGATGGTCACATCAAAGCTCAGTTCACATGGACTTGCCTAACTGTCCTTGTGGCTGTACATGGAAACCTCTGACAAATAACGTCAATTACAGCTACATGGAAATTGTACACAGTTGTATAGCTAGATTCAGAAAGACCGCCTTAACTTTGCCGCGGCGTAGTGTATCGTGTTTACACTACGCCGCCGTAAGTTAGCGAGGCAAGTACATGATTCACAAAGTACTTGCCTGCTAAGTTACGGCGGCGTAGCGTAAATCGGGCCGGCGTAAGCGCGCCTAATTCAAATTCGGCTGAGGGGGCGTGTTTTATGTTAATGGGGGGTGACCTGACGTGATTGACGTATTTTACGAACGCCGCATGCGCCGTCCGTGTACATATCCCAGTGTGCATTGTGGCAAAGTACGCCGCACGGTCCTATTGGTTTTGACGTGGACGTAAATTACGTCCAGCCCTATTCACGGACGACTTACGCAAACGATGTAAAATTTTCAAATTTCGACGCGGGAAGGACGGCCATAATTAACATTACTATTCCAGCTATTTGATGGAATAACTTTAGGCCTAAAAATGCGTTACGTAAACGGCGTATCTTTACTGCGTCGGGCAAGCGTACGTTCGTGAATCGGCGTATCTACTCATTTACATATTCTAGGCCGACCGCAATGGAAGCGCCACCTATCGGTTAGCCTAAAAAATCCACTTTAGGATACGACGGTGTAAGACACTAAGGGTCCTTTCACACGTGCGGACCGTTCGTCCGTTTTTTCATACGTCCGTTTACGGACTGCAATGCTTTCCAATGGGATAGCGTACGTTAGCGGATGAGCATCCGCTAACGTCCGTTAACATCCGTCTCCGTTAAGCTCCGTTTTTTTGAACGGAAGAAAACCCTATTTTTCTTCCATCAAAAAAACGGAACGGACGAAAAACGGATGTTAGCGGACGATCTGTTTAACATCCGATCCGCTAACATCCGTTTTTCATCAAAATATGTAATAAAACTAAAGTTCTAACAAAAAAAAAACGGATGAAAAAACTGATGAAAAACGGATCAACTGATGATAAAAAAACGTATCTAAAAAACGGTCCACGTGTGAAAGGACCATTACGCCGCTCATACCTGAGCCTAATTTATGCGTATCTGGTTTCCAGAATACGCTTAAATTTGCATCGGCGCAGATTCTGACTTAGGCTGGCGTATCAGTAGATACGCCGGCCTAAGTCAGATTCTGCGCCAGCGCAAATCTTTCTGAATCTGCCTAGTAGATTCTAAAGACATAAGAACATTGCAGTGATGGAGAGCAGTGAGGTATACAACCCACAGATGCCCATACATTGGGAATGCTAGAATTCAGCTATGGCGTGGGAGCTCCGTTACTTTAACTCAGGGGTCTCCAAACTTTTCAAACAAAGGGCCAATCTACTGTGCTTCAGACTTTAGGAGGGCCGGATTGTGGCCAGTGGGGGTAGAAAAAGGGTTGGTTGTCAGCAGGATGGGTAGTGTCCCATTATTGGTATTAGGAGGAGTAGTGCCCCATTATTGGTATTAGGAGGAGGAGTTTTCCATCATTGGTATCAGTGGAAGAAATGGTGCCCCATTGCTGGTGTCAGTGGGAGGAATAGTTCCTCATGTCATTTGGAGGAATAGTGCCCCAAGGGCCGCATAAAGGCTAGCAAAGGGCTACATCTGGCCCTCGGGCCGCAATTTGGAAACCCCCGCTTTAACCACTTGCCATCATTCATTAGGCCGTTTACAAACGTCTTGGGTTTCAAGTGGTAAAACAGCTGCAGCAATGAGTTTGGTATCATTTTTTCAGCCGGGATTTGGTTGTCCAGTAACAATTATCCAGGTAGCTCTACAGCCACACGATTGCGTTTTACAGTAGCGAGAAAGGCCACTCTCCCGCCGCCACCCTTGGTGGTTCCTAGGCTGTCCCATTCCTCAAGGGGGCCTGAGAGCAACAGGATTTAGTTCATTCATTTCCTCGCTACTATAGCATATGGTCTGTGCTTGATTAGCTGCCGTGGAGGGCAAGGGAGACACTGGGGGGTCTAACAGATCCCTGGCATCCCATAAACAGAACCTGTCACCTGACCATGCAGGGGCTTGTTAGCCCCCTTATGATAGCAATAAAGTTAAATGAAGGAGGAGGGAGCAGAGCCGCTGACTTAATGCGCTGCGACCCGGACTCCCGGAAGTGGGGACAGGATACCTGTCAAAGACAGGTATCTGCTCCCCCTTCCCCCCCGAAAGGTGCCAAATGTGGCACCGGAGGGAAGGAGGAGATAAATGAGCCGAAGTTCCACTTTGGGTGGAACTCCGCTTTAACAATCACCGTTTTTCGACTGATCCGAATTCTAATGGTTCTAAAAAGTTGAAATTCGTTAGCAATTTAAAGCGGGGGTTCACCCAAAAAAAAAATTTTAACATTACATTCAGCCGAGTTGTCAAAATGACAATCGGCTGTTTTTTTTATTTCATTGCCGTACATACCGTGTTTTCACCGCCGCTTCCGGGTATGTAATCTGCGGGACTGGGCGTTCCTAATTGATTGACATCCTTCCGACCGGCGCATACGGCGCGTCACGAGTTGCCGAAAGAAGCCGAACGTCGGTGCGCAAGCGCCGTATAGAGACGACTCACAGTCCGGCTTCTTTCGGCAACTCGTGACGCGCCGTATGCGCCGGTCGGAAGGATGTCAATCAATTAGGAACGCCCAGTCCCGCAGATTACATACCCGGAAGCGGCGGTGAAAATACGTATGTACGGCAATGAAATAAAAAAAAAAACAGCCGATTGTCATTCTGACAACTCGGCTGAATGTAATGTTAAAAAACAAAATTCGGGGTGAACCCCCGCTTTAATAAATGACATTTTTTTTACGGAAACTAAACAAAAATGTAACGAAAAAAAAGTAACAAAAAAAATTCCAAAACCAATCTAAACGAATTCCATAACGAAACCAAATTAGTAACATAACAAATCTATCCGAAACGAAACTGAACACATTTTTCCATTCTGCACCTGTGTGCCTCTGAGCGAGTGAGTACACTAAGGTAAGAGGGATTTAGAAGTAAGGGGTGCCCTGTGGACTTTGATGTAAGGGGGGCTTTGGGAATCCTTATTTAAGGGGGAAGGCTGGAACCTCTGTTATAAGTGGGAGGTTTGGTGAGCAGAAACCTTCTTCCATCAGAGTTCTCCTTTACATCAGAGTCTACAGCGTTCCCCCTTAAAAAAAAAATGACCGTGTGCCAATAAAGGGTATAGTTTTGCCCCGAAAAAAAGGTGGCAACCCTAGGAACAGCTATCAAGAATACAGTATCTACATGCAGTAACATATGAAGCATTCCCATGTACTGTAATTGCTTGAGAAGATGATTTAAAGGGGTTGTAAAGGTACAATTTTTTTCCCCTAAATATCTTCCTTTACCTTAGTGCAGTCCTCCTTCACTTACCTCATCCTTCCATTTTGCTTTTAAATGTCCTTATTTCTTCTGAGAAATCCTCACTTCCTGTTCTTCTGTCTGTAACTCCACACAGTAATGCGAGGCTTTCTCCCTGGTGTGGAGAAAGCCTCTTGAGGGGGGATGGGGCGAGCAGGAGAGTCAGGACGCTCTCTACGTTGCAGATAGAGAAAGGAGCTGTGTGTTGGGCATGTGCATTTCGTTTGGTTCCGAATTGAAATTCAGACACATTTTTCATTATTTGGACATTCGGATGCATACGAATTCCCGAATTATAATATTAACGAATTTACCGAATCCGAACGAACGTTTTTGAATCGAAAACCCGCGGACGAAATTTGATCGAACAATCGAAAAACAACTTCTATTCGAAAACAAAATTCGAATGAAAATTGAAAGCAAATTTGAATCAAAATTTAAAAAATATAAATCGATTTCTAAAAAAGAATACAATAAAATAGAATATAAAATAATAAAACAATAGAATGAAAATCAAAGAATAGTAAAGAACAGAATGGAATTTAATAGAATGTAATCAAATGCAATAGAATATGACCTGGCGGCTTCTTCTATCTATCTTCCATTTTCTGAAATTCGAAATTCATATAGAATGAACTCAAATTCGAATAGAAAAATATTAGAAGAGTAGAATAATATATATATATATATATATATATATATATATATATATATATATATATATATATATAAAATTACATTTATATATATAACCATCTTCTGAAATTCGAAATTCATATAGAATTAACTCAAATTCGAATAGAAAAATATTAGAATAGAGTAGAATAAAATATATTTATATATATATATATATATATATATATATATATATATATATATATATTTTTTTTTCTATTATTCTACTCTTCTAATATTTTTCTATTCGAATTTGAGTTAATTCTATATGAATTTCGAATTTCATATAGAATTAACTCAAATTCGAATAGAAAAATATTAGAATAGAGTAGAATAAAATATATATTTATATATATATATATATATATATATATATATATATATATATATATATATATATATATATATATATATATTTTTTATTATTCTACTCTTCTAATATTTTTCTATTCGAATTTGAGTTAATTCTATATGAATTTCGAATTTCAGAAGATGGTTATATATATAAATGTAATTTTATATATATATATATATATATATATATATATATTATTCTACTCTTCTAATATTTTTCTATTCGAATTTGAGTTAATTCTGTATGAATTTCGAATTTCAGAAAATGGAAGATAGATAGAAGATAGATACAAGAAGCCGCCAGGTCATATTCTATTGTATTTGATTACATTCTATTAAATTCCATTCTGTTCTTTACTATTCTTTGATTTTCATTCTATTGTTTTATTATTTTATATTCTATTTTATTGTATTCTTTTTTTAGAAATCGATTTATATTTTTTAGATTTTGATTCAAATTTGCTTTCAATTTTCATTCGAATTTGTTTTCAAATCTAATTGTTTTCTAATTTGATTCGAATAGAATTTGTTTTCGAATCCAGTCGAAATATTTTCGAATTCGACCAGATTTTTCGAAATTCGGTCGAAAACTAACGAATTATCGAATCCGGTCGAAATATTTTCGAATTCGTCCAGATTTTTCGAAATTCGGTCGAAAACAAACGAATTCCGAAAACATATTTAACACATGTAACGAATCTAACTTAACAAAATTAATTAAATAACGAATTAAAACGAAACAAAACAAATTTTTCCCTTTTGCACATGCCTACTGTGTGTTAGTGGGTGTCCTGACTCTTCTGTAGTCCAAGGGAGGGGGCGAGCACGACACTCCACACATGGAGAAAGCCTCGCATTACTGTGTGGAGTTACAGACAGAAGAACAGGAAGTGAGGATTTCTCAGAAGAAATAAGGACATTTAAAAGCAAAATGAAAGGATGAGGTAAGTGAAGGAGGACTGCACTAAGGTAAAGGAAGCTATTTAGGAAAAACAATTTACCTTTACAACCCCTTTAACCACTTCCTTACTGGGCACGTATACCCCTTCCTGACCAGGTGAAATTTCAGCTTCTGGCACTGCGTCGCTTTAACTGACAATTGCGCGGTCGTGCGACGTGGCTCCCAAACAAAATTGGCGTCCTTTTTTCCCCACAAATATAGCTTTCTTTTGGTGGTTTTTGATCCCCTCTGCGGTTTTTATTTTTTGCGCCATAAACAAAAAAAGAGCGACAATTTTTAAAAAAAGTCAATATTTTTTACTTGTTACTATAATAAATATCCCATTTTTTTTTTTTTTTTTAATATTTTTTTTCTCAGTTTAGGCCGATACGAATTCTTCTACATATTTTTGGTAAAAAAAAAAAAAATCGCAATAAGCGACTGGTTTGCGCAAAAGTTATAGCGCTTACAAAATAGGGGACAGAATTATTATTCATTTTTATTATAATTTTTTTTTACTAGTAATGGCGGCGATCTGCGATTTTTTTATTGGGACTGCGACGTTATGGCGGACACATCGGACACTTTTGACACATTTTTGGCGCCATTCACATTTATACTGCGATCAGTGCTATAAAAATGCACCGATTACTGTATAAATGTGACTGGCAGTGAAGGGGTTAACACTAGGGGGCATGGAAGGGGTTAAATGTATTCCCTGGGTGTGTTCTAACTGTGGGGGGAGGGGGGTGACTGGGGGAGGTGACCGATGCTGTGTCCCTCTGTACAAGAGACACAGATCGGTCTCCTCTCTCTCTGACAGGACGTGGAGCTCTGTGTTTACACACAGAGCTCCACGTCTTGTTCCTGTAGCCGCCGATCGCGAGTGCCTGGCAGACATCGCGGCCGCCAGGCACGCGCATCGGCATCTCAGGAATGCGGCGGGCACGCGCGCGCCGCCGGCGGCGCTCGCGCGCCCTCTAGTGGCCTGGAAGAGCGGAGGACGCATATATGCGTCCTGTTAGAGATTTAGAACCACCCTGCGGCCGCACATATTCGTACGGCCGTCGGGAAGTGGTTAATACAATAGAAGTGCTCAGTCAGCCAATCTCCACCTTGCTCTGTGGAGGAACGCTGAACATAGGCCAAGGAGCGACCCGATTGGATAATCCTCCGAATCAAAACTAAAAACTAGATTAAACTTTAATTCCATCTTGAATGTAAATAAGTTACGACGCAAAGCAGATTTAGGAACAAAGTGACTGCAGGTGCCCGGCGAGGAATTTGGGAACCAATAAAAAAGGGATTTTTTTTTTCTACCTGTGACATAGTAGTGGAATTTAATAAACCAGAATGATTCCGGTTTATCCCTTTTCAACAAATAACTGGGATTATTTCCTTTCAGTAGTAACCCCTTCAGAACAAAGAAGCTGAATAGCAACAATACTCCACCATTTTAAAATATAATTCTTCACTTAAAATATATTTGAGTAACGGGGGTAAACCATGATTAAAGGGAATGTCCTTTCCCCACCTCCCTGTTATAAGCTTTGCACACATCAACTGCAGTGACACTTACTGGTGAAATCTGGTACTGCATGTCCTCCAGTCCGGCATACATACGGTATACTCTGGGAGCAGGTTATGTTCAAACAAGACAGATTTGATTCTACAAAGTAAAAGAAATCAGTTGCAGGATGTGGATGTAAATTTTGCTTACAGGCAGAATGGGATAGGTGTAAGGTCACCCTCTGTGGTACTACAGCGGTAAGGGTGCCACTGCCAGGTAATGTTTATTTTTTTAAGGGAAGAGCTCCTTTAAAGAGGAACTGCAGTCTGCTCACATAACTAGGCACACTATTAACCCTTTGATCACCAATGATGTTAACCCCTTCCCTGTCAGTGTCATTAGTACAGTTACAGTGCATATTTTTAGCACTGATCACTGTAATAATGTCACTGGTTCCCAAAAAAGTGTCAAAAGTGTCAGTTAGGTGTCCGATCTGTCCGCCGCAATGTTCCAGTCCCACTAAAAATAACTGGTCTCTGCCATTACTGGTAAAAAGAAAAAACAATGCCATAAAAATATCCCATAGTTTGTAGGCGCAATAACTTTTACGCAAATCAACTTACGCTTATTGGGTTTTTGTTTACCAAAAATATGTAGCAGAATACATATTGGCCTAAATCGATGAAGACATTCGATTTTTTGTACTTTTTTTTATTGGGCAAGTACAAAATATTGTTTTTTAACTAACTTGTCGGCCTTTTTTTTCTTTAAAGCGCAAAAAAAAAAAAACGTAAAAGGTGATCAAATACCACCAAAAGAAAGCTCTATTTGTGGGGGGGAAAAAGATTTTATTTGGGTACAACATCGCACGGTCGCGCAATTGTCAGTTAAAGCAACGCAGTGCCCTATCGCGAAAAATGGCCTGGTCATGAAGGGGGTGTAGCGGATGGTTGCTACTAGTTACCAACATCCACCATGTTCATCCTGCTGCCAGACCTTCATACATCCAGGAGACAAAGAACAGTCATTTGTTTTTGTTTATTTGCGGGATATAACTTGGTTGGGGAAAAGGGTATGGGGTGCCCAAAGAACAGATCACTTTTGCCATCATTATTAAAGCGGGAGTTCACCCAAAAATCAACTTTCTGCAGTTAGATCCAGCATACTGCTGACAGCTGCAGTATGCTGGTCTTTTTTTTTTTTTTTTTGGTCGTTTTAGCAGTATTTCTTCTATGGCTCCGAGCGGGGAATCCTGCGGGGAATGGGTGTTCCCGAAGGCAAGCAAGTTGATTGACGGCCTTCAATAGCGCGTCACGAAAACAGCCGAGGTGACACTTGGCTGTTTACGGCACCTGCGCCTGCCGTGTAGAGCTGACTGCGCAGGCACCGTAAATTGCCGAGCGTCACTCGTGTATCTTCGGAAGCCGTGACGCGCTATCGAAGGCTGTCAATCAACTTGCTTGTCTTCGGGAACGCCTATACCAGGAAGTAATCCCCGCTCGGAGCCATAGAAGAAATACTGCTAAAACGATAAGTACCAAGGTAAAAAAATAAAAAGACCAGCATACTGCAGATGTCAGCAGTATGCTGGATCTAACTGCAGAAAGTTGATTTTTGGGTGAACTCCCGCTTTAAAGAATTGCTGAATCAATTGCGCTCTGAACAAATGATGGACTCTAACATTTACCGACTCCTGCAGACTGTTACTCCCAGGACACTTCTCCTCCTGCACAGGCCTCACTGTACAATGTTAGTATCTCTGCCCCATCATCTTTACACTGCACCAGGAATCAGGATCACTCTGAATAATCCCAGGCATGGCCGATCCTAGGGTAAGAGGCGTGGTCATCTTACTAACTCCTCCCCTTTACAAATGTTTCTATGGCTACGACTCAAACACAGAGATGCTCCCCTAAGAAGTCTTCATTAGTGTCCCCCATCAGAGTCCCCCCCAGCAGGTGTCCCCCATCAGAGCCCCCCACAGCAGGTGTCCCCCATCAGAGTCCCCCCCAGCAGGTGTCCCCCATCAGAGCCCCCCACAGCAGGTGTCCCCCATCAGAGCCTCCCCAGTAGGTGTCTCCCATTAGAGCCCCCCCAGCAGGTGTCCCCCATTAGAGCCCCCCCCAGCAGGTGTCCCCTATCAGAGCCACCCCACAGCAGGTGTCCCCATCAGAGCCCCCCACATCAGGTGTCCCCATAGATCAGTACTTGTCCAATAGATCCTTGTAGCTTGGGCGCTCTGGGAGCAGAAGCACATTACAGGGGGGCGGGGCATATGTGGCATCTTTGGTTACTTGGAGGGTGGCACTCGGAGAGCATTTCTGGGAGTGTACGGGATGATTGGCAGCAGCTCTGGACACAGACAAGGAGGAGGGAGGGGAGCACTTTGGAGCTTCGGCGTCCCCACCTCTGTGGCGCCTGGGTGCGGAGCACCCCATGCACCCTGCCTAGGATCGGCCCTGATTCCAGGCTGTGGCTGGACTTGCTAAATTTTAGTAGGCCAGGGGCCTGCATTACCCCTTCTTGGTGGCCTAGAAGTTTAACAGCATTAAATAGTTGGTGGACTACTGATTCCAGCTAGCCCAACTTGCGAATCCTGTGCCCGCAGGCCACATCGATTTGACACAAAACCCCACAGTCTCTCCCCTGGCCTCGCACCCAGCTCCCCTGGCATGCCTCCTCCAGATATCCACTGGGCCTCACTCACCGAACTTTCCTGCCCTGAGTCCTTGGTGAAGAATTTACCCGGACATGCGTTCCGACTGCTTCCCCAGCTCCTCTGTTCCAGGACATCTCCTCCATGACCGTGTAGGGAAAGAGGCTCCCTCCCAGCTCCCGAGGCCTGCACCCCTCCCCCAGATGGGGATGGGCCTCCTGCTGCAGTCTAACACTCCATTCTTCACTTCACCCAGCCGAAAACTTCCCTCATGTGGGCTGGACCTGAGTTTAAGTAGGAGGCCCACCCCCTGCCAATTCCAATTGGGGATTGGTCAGGGCTCCTCACCTGAGCTCCCTGTCACTCCAATTCCCAGCCCTGCCCCTCTTCCAGAACATTCTCCCTGGAAGCAGGGGAGGTGCCCAACAACTGAACGATTGCTGGTCACACCCACTGCTACACTAACCACTCCCTGCCCCCCAGGAGACTTGTCCCCTGCCAATTCCAATTGGGGATTGGTCAGGGCTCCTCACATGAGCTCCCTGTCACTCCAATTCCCAGCCCTGCCCTTATTCCAGAATATTCTCCCTGGAAGCAGGGGAGGCGCCCAAGAACTGAAGGACAGGTAGTTACACCCACCGCTACACTAACCACTCTCTGCCCCTCAGATCAAAACAATCAGGCCTAGCATGCAGCATTAGCCTGCCTAAATGGACCTGCCTGGCAGCTGCCACAACAAATCCTCACCTCTAACACCTACCTATGGTCAGGGCTGGACTGGGACAAAAATTTGGCCCTGGACTTCATCCAGACTGGCCCACTTTGACAGGTCTCTCCCACAGCGGCCGGACAACTCCCGCACCCCCGCACCCCCTCTCCCCCTTCACTAGCCACTAGCCGTTTTACTTTATTAGAGTAAACAGCTGGTACTGGTACTCTTATAGGCAGTACCAGTGGGGAAGCTAGACATTATTTCACCCGGGGCAAAGAATCAGTTTGGTGACCCCTCTTATGGGACAAGATTAGGCAGAAGTGAGAAACACCCAGGCCATAGCTGTTGAGTCAGCTGTCTGTCCCCTCCCCCATGTTCCTCTGTCGTCCCCCCTGCTCCTCTGGTCCTCCTCCTGCTTCTTTGTTCCCCCCCAGTTGAGCGCTGTGGGCAGGGAGATGAGGTGAGCGCTGCGGGAAGGGAGAGACAGTGGAGCGAAGGGTGGGCGGGCGGTCCGCTGTCACTGAAGCCAGGCCACTGAGCCATCGGCCCACCGGGAAACTCCCTGTAATCCCAATGGCCAGTCCATCCCTGCCTATGGTAGAGGGCGCTACAGGGATAAAACCTTCCGGGGCTGAAGTGGTTAATGCAATCTACATTAACATGCACAATTGTACATGTTTGGCCCGGTACACACGAGCAAACATGTACGACGAAAGCGGTCCGTCGGACTGTTTTCACCGTACATGCCTGCCAGAGGGCTTCTGTACGATGGCTGTACTAACCATCGTACAGAAGTCCGCGCGTAAACAATACGTGGGGCGTGTCCGCGTCGTTGCCGCGACGATGACGCGGCGATGACGCGGAGACGTGGGCGGGCCTGCCATTTAAAGGCTTCCACGCATGCGTCAAAGTCATTCGACGCATGCGAGGGACGGCGGGCGCCTGGACATGTACGGTAGGTCTGTACTGACGACCGTACATGTCCGAGCGGGCAGGATTCCAGCGGACTGTTTTAAAACACGTCCACCAATATTTGCCCGCTGGGAAAAGGCCCGGCGGGCAAATGTTTGCTGGAATTCGGCCCGCTCGCGCCTACACACGACCGAACATGTATGCTGAAACTGGCCCGCGGACCAGTTTCAGCATACATGTTTGGTCGTGTGTACGGGGTCGACCTGTGATAATACACCACAGAGTGACACGGGATGGTGCAAAGGGGTGCTTAAAAATACAGCAAAACAAAAAAAAAATGGCAATGGGGTATGGCCTTACACTCAGCTAGAATTTATTACTGCAAAAAATGCGTCATCTGATCTTCAGTATACATCTACCGGATCGCACAAGAAGCAGATGGGAGGCAGCGGATAATGTATATATACGTATACATAAGAACACTGTTTCTTGGGTGCGGTAGGAAATCAGACCATTTCCTCTGAGCAAATTCCTCAGCTTCCAAGTTAATGTGTAAAATGTGTTGCTGATCATCAGCAAGGTTTTCAGAAGTCGGGGGATCCCGGGGTACTAAAAACACAGTTCAGACAAGGATGAGACTTGTGATTGATGGCTTAATGAGGCAACAGGGACAAAGGAGGAGGAAAGTCTTCCTGTGTATTGAACCGACTCTCATCACATGTAGAAAGGAAAGTATTCAAGTGCGCTGATTCTGTAATTCAGTTGACTTTGTATAGTATTTGCTTTATTACGTGGCAATTCTTCATCTTTGAGATGCTCTCTTTTTTTTATTTTTTATTCTATACAGAGCACTTTTTGCGATTCAGCACTGCGTCGCTTTAACGGGCAATTGCGCGGTCGTGCGACTATTGCACCCAAACAAAATTGACATCCTTTTTTTACCACAAATAGAGCTTTCTTTTGGTGGCATTTGATCACCTCTGCGATTTTGCGCTATAAACAAAAAATATATATTTTTTACTTTTCGCTATAATAAATATCCCCCAAAAAATATATATATAAAAAAAAATGTTTTCCTCATTTTAGGCCGATATGTATTCTTCTACATATTTTTGGTAAAAAAAAATCACAATAAACGTATATTGATTGGTTTGCGCAAAAGTTATAGGGCCAGATCCACATAGATCGGCACCGGCGCAGCGTATCTAAGATACGCTACGCCGCCGTAACTTACTTGGCTTTGTTTCAAATCCACAACGAATTCGCGCCGTAAGTTACGGTGGCGTAGTGTATCTCTGGCGGCGGAATTCAAATCGGCGATTAGGGGGCGCGACTCATTTAAATGAAGCGCGTCCCCGCGCCGAATGAACTGCGCATGCTCCGTTTCGAAATTTCCCGCCGTGCATTGCGTAAAATGACGTCGCAAGGACGTCATTTTTTAAACTTAGACGTGACTTACGTCCATCCCGATTCACGGACGACTTACGCAAAAAAAATAAAAATGTAAATTTCGACACGGGAACGACGGCCATACTTAACATGGCAAGTCTAACTATACGCCGCAAAATACCAGCTTTAACTATACGCCGGAAAAAGCTGACTAGAGACGACGTAAGAGAATGCAACGGCGCGCGCATACGTACGTGGATCGTCGGAAATAGCTAATTTGCATACCCGACGTGGAAAACTACGCAAACTCCACCCAGCAGACTCCGAAGTATTGCATCTACGATCCGAAGCCGTACGCCTGTCGGATTGAACCCAGATGCCGTCGTATCTTGGTTTGAGGATTCAAACTAAAGATACGACAGGGAAAATTTGAAAGTACGCCGGCGTATCAGTAGATATATGCCGGCGTACTCTCACTGTGGATCTGGCCCATAGTGTCTACAAAATAGGGGATAGATTTATGGCATTTTTTGTATTCATTTTTTTTTATTTCTAATAATGACGGCGATCTGCGATTTTTATCGTGACTTTAACATTATAACGGACACATCAGACACTTTTGATGCTATTTTGGGACCATTCACATTTATACAGCAATCTGTGCTATAAAAATGCATTGATTACTGTATAAATGTGACTGGCAGGAAAGGGGTTAACACTAGGGGGCGAGGAAGGGGTTAACTGGGTATCCTAGGGAGTCATTCTAACTGTAGGGGGAGGGGACTCACAAGGGGAGGAGACCGATCTGTGTTCCTCTGTACTGGGAACACACATTGGTCTCCTCTCCTCTGACAGGACATGGGTCTCTGTGTTTATAAACTCGTAGTTTCATCCCTATGCAGATAATTAACACCAAGAAAGATCAGTGGCTTAGTGGTTAGCACTTCTACCTTACAGCACTGTGATACTCAGATCCTGGCTAGGACACACTGGGCCTGATCCACAAAAGGGATACGCCGGCGTATCTACTGATACGCCGTCGTATCCCTGTTTCTATCTATGGAACTGATCCACAGAATCAGTTTCTCATAGATAGGCAGAAGATCCGACATGTGTAAGGGACTTACACTGTCGGATCTTAGGATGCAGTAACGCGGCCGCCGCTGGGGGCATTTCTCGTCGAAATCCAGCGTCGGGTATGCAAATTAGCACTTACGGAGATCCACGAAGCTTTTTCGCTTCGTTTTTTCTCCGTAAGTATTAGTTTGCCGTCGTAAAATTAGGGCTGCTTTTACAAAGTGTAAACTGTTTACACCTTGTAAAAGTAGACCCTTCTATCCCGCGTCGCTGTCAAATTTTTTTTTTCCCGCCGCATCTCTTTTTTTTTTTTTTTTACGCCCGTCGCGATTCTCAAAACCCGGCGCAACGTAAATCCGCGCAAAGCACGTCGGGAAAATAAAGTCGGGAGCATCCGCAGTATGTCTGGCGCGGGAGCGCGCCTAATTTAAATGGGACTCGCCCCATTAGATTAGGAACGCCTTGCGCCGGACGGATTTAAGTTACAACGCTCATAATTTCTAGGTCAGTGCTTTGTGGATCGGGCACTTAGGTAGAGATTTTGCGGCGGTGTAACTTAAACGGGAAAAATTAAGTTACGGGTTTTTGCGGATCTGGCCCTATCTGCTTGGAGTTCTACCTGTGCTTGTGGGGTGTCCTAGGGGTTTACTTCCAAGACATGCTGTTTAGTAGATTGGCCTAGTATGTGTATGGATGCATGTAAGATGAGGACCTTAGAATATAAAGTCCTTGAAGTCAGGGACTGATGAGAATGTATAGACTGTTGGTGCTTTATACAGTAAATACCTAAAATAAATGTTGTTGTGGGGAAGGTAAACTCTATTTTCTGTGCTGGCTTTTTACTTTCATATATTATGATCATTGGTGAATCTATTTCATGAGAAAGTTGTTCAGAGATTAGGGGAGTTTCCAAAGGCTTTTATGTGATTATAGCCTTTGTAATCTCACAGATGTAGAGATGTATTTAAGTGAGGAGCTTTGCTTTATCAAAGAAGAGAGCAGCTGGCTGCGGATTCTGTTCCCAGCTCTGTTCCCGACACCTGATGTGCACATCACCTGCTCTCCACAACACTGAGCACATCACCTGGTCTCCACAACACTGAGCACATCACCTGGTCTCCACAACACTGAGCACATCACCTGGTCTCCACAACACATTGAGTCCTATCACCTGGTCTCCACAACACATTGAGTCCCATCACCTGGTCTCCACAACACATTGAGTCCTATCACCTGGTCTCCACAACACATTGAGTCCCATCACCTGGTCTCCACAACACATTGAGTCCTATCACCTGGTCTCCACAACACTGAGCACATCACCTGGTCTCCACAACACTGAGCGCATCACCTGGTCTCCACAACACATTCAGTCCTATCACCTGGTCTCCACAACACTGAGCACATCACCTGCTCTCCACAACACTGAGCACATCACCTGCTCTCCACAACACTGAGCACATCACCTGGTCTCCACAACACTGAGCACATCACCTGGTCTCCACAACACATTGAGTCCTATCACCTGGTCTCCACAACACATTGAGTCCCATCACCTGGTCTCCACAACACATTGAGTCCTATCACCTGGTCTCCACAACACATTGAGTCCCATCACCTGGTCTCCACAACACATTGAGTCCTATCACCTGGTCTCCACAACACTGAGCACATCACCTGGTCTCCACAACACTGAGCGCATCACCTGGTCTCCACAACACATTGAGTCCTATCACCTGGTCTCCACAACACTGAGTACATCACCTGGTCTCCACAACACATTGAGTCCCATCATCTGATCTCCACAACACATTGAATCCCATCATCTGATCTCCACAACACATTGAAACCCATCACCTGGTCTCCACAACACATTGAAACCCATCATCTGGTCTCCACAACACATTGAGTCCCATCATCTGGTCTCCACAACACATTGAGTCCCATCACCTGGTCTCCACAACACATTGAATCCCATCCTCTGGTCTCCACAACACATTGAAACCCATCATCTGGTCTCCACAACACAGCTGGTCTCCACAACACATTGAATCCCATCATCTGGTCTCCACAACACATTGAAACCCATCATCTGGTCTCCACAACACAGCTGGTCTCCACAACACATTGAATCCCATCATCTGGTCTCCACAACACATTGAATCCCATCATCTGGTCTCCACAACACATTGAAACCTATCATCTGGTCTCCACAACACATTGAAACCCATCATCTGGTCTCCTCAACACATTGAGTCCCATCATCTGGTCTCCACAACACATTGAGTCCCATCACCTGGTCTCCACAACACATTGAGTCCCATCACCTGGTCTCCACAACACATTGAGTCCTATCACCTGGTCTCCACAACACTGAGCACATCACCTGGTCTCCACAACACTGAGCGCATCACCTGGTCTCCACAACACATTCAGTCCTATCACCTGGTCTCCACAACACTGAGCACATCACCTGCTCTCCACAACACTGAGCACATCACCTGCTCTCCACAACACTGAGCACATCACCTGGTCTCCACAACACTGAGCACATCACCTGGTCTCCACAACACATTGAGTCCTATCACCTGGTCTCCACAACACATTGAGTCCCATCACCTGGTCTCCACAACACATTGAGTCCTATCACCTGGTCTCCACAACACATTGAGTCCCATCACCTGGTCTCCACAACACATTGAGTCCTATCACCTGGTCTCCACAACACTGAGCACATCACCTGGTCTCCACAACACTGAGCGCATCACCTGGTCTCCACAACACATTGAGTCCTATCACCTGGTCTCCACAACACTGAGTACATCACCTGGTCTCCACAACACATTGAGTCCCATCATCTGATCTCCACAACACATTGAATCCCATCATCTGATCTCCACAACACATTGAAACCCATCACCTGGTCTCCACAACACATTGAAACCCATCATCTGGTCTCCACAACACATTGAGTCCCATCATCTGGTCTCCACAACACATTGAGTCCCATCACCTGGTCTCCACAACACATTGAATCCCATCCTCTGGTCTCCACAACACATTGAAACCCATCATCTGGTCTCCACAACACAGCTGGTCTCCACAACACATTGAATCCCATCATCTGGTCTCCACAACACATTGAAACCCATCATCTGGTCTCCACAACACAGCTGGTCTCCACAACACATTGAATCCCATCATCTGGTCTCCACAACACATTGAATCCCATCATCTGGTCTCCACAACACATTGAAACCTATCATCTGGTCTCCACAACACATTGAAACCCATCATCTGGTCTCCTCAACACATTGAGTCCCATCATCTGGTCTCCACAACACATTGAGTCCCATCACCTGGACTCCACAACACATTGAATCCCATCATCTGGTCTCCACAACACATTGAAACCCATCATCTGGTCTCCACAACACATTGAAACCCATCATCTGGTCTCCTCAACACATTGAGTCCCATCATCTGGTCTCCACAACACATTGAGTCCCATCACCTGGACTCCACAACACATTGAATCCCATCATCTGGTCTCCACAACACATTGAAACCCATCATCTGGTCTCCACAACACCTCGAGTCCCATCATCTGGTCTCCACAACACAGCTGGTCTCCACAACACATTGAGTCCCATCACCTGGTCTCCACAACACATTGAAACCCATCATCTGGTCTCTGCACCACATTGAGTCCCATCATCTGGTCTCCACAACACATTGAAACCCATCATCTGGTCTCCTCAACACATTGAGTCCCATCATCTGGTCTCCACAACTCATTGAATCCCATCATCTGGTCTCTACAACACATTGAGTTCCATCATCTGGTCTTCACAACACATTGAGTCCCATCACCTGGTCTCCACAACCCATTGAGTCCCATCACCTGGTCTCCACAACACATTCCATCATCTGGTCTTCACAACACAGCTGGTCTCCACAACACATTGAGTCCCATTATCTGGTCTCCACAACACATTGAAACCTATGATCTGGTCTCCACAACACATTGAGTCCCATCACCTGGTCTCCACAACACATTCCATCATCGGTCTCCACAACACATTAAGTCCCATTATCTGGTCTCCACAACACATTGTAACCCATCATCTGGTCTCCACAACACATTGAGTCCCACCACCTGGTCTCATCAGCCCCATTGAGTCCCATCATCTGGTCTCCACAACAGGTTGAGTCCCATTGTCTGGTCTTCACCACACTGAGCCGCATCACCTGGCCCAGATAAAAGTAAACATCAAGAGAAAAAAAAATGATTAATGTCATGTAGCATCCACCTAGTGTAGAGTAGACTGCAAGGTACATTTAGTATTAGCTCCTCTGTAATCAGTGGAGTAGGGGTTTATTGTTCAATGTCTAAGGCCGCGTACACACCATCGGTCCAAACCGATGAAAACGGACCGAAGTTCAGTTTCATCGGTCCAAAACGTCCGTGTGTATGCCCCATCGGTCCGTTATCCTTCGGACAAAAATTAGAGAACTTGCTTTAAAATCTAACTGATGGACTGCTGACCGACAGGTCCAAACCGATGGCTAGTACACAAAAGCATCGGTTCACAACCCGCGCATGCTCAGAATCAAGTCGACGCATGCTTGGAAGCATTGAACTTCGTTTTTTTCAGCACGTCGTGTGTTTTACATCACCGCGTTCTGACCCGATCGGATTTTGAACTGATGGTGTGTACACACATCAGACCATCAGGCCGCTTCAGCGGTGAACCGATGAAAACTGTCCGTCGGACCATTCTCATTGGATGGATCGACCGTGTGTATGCGGCCTCACAGTCTGATTGCTTCCTCCTGTATGCTAGAGGATTCTAGAATTATAGTGGGAGGAAGAACATAGTAAGAAGCAGGGCTTTTTTTCAGGGGGAACCCAACCACCTCTGGCTCAGACCCTTGGGGGGTTTTGCTCACCACAATCACTTGTAACCACAAAAGTCCAGTTTCTGTGTTTACAAGTGACAGCTCTGCACTCTGTGTGCAACCCTCCTGAAATCTGCACTCTGTATGTAATGCAATCCTGGTATTTAATGCTCCTTTGAGACCCTCCTACTGTTAGGGCCCTTTCAGACGTGCGGACCGTATGTCTGCATTTTCATCCATCCGTTGCGGATGAAAACGGGACATACATTGGTCCCTATGTGATTGCGGGTGTCAGCGGATGACCATCCGCTGACACCCGTAATCGTCCGCCTCCGCAAAGATCCGATTTTTTGGACGGAAGAAATCCTATTTTTCTTCCGTCTGCCGGATCGGATGAACACGGACATACGGTTCGTGTTCATCCGATCCCCCATAGGGGAGAGCGGAGGAAAGACAGGGCGTTCCCTGCACAGTGTGCGGGGACCGCCCTGTCAGCTGCCAGCTCAGCGGGGATTTTACGGAGGATCCCCGCTGAGCTTTTGCGGACACACAGAGCGGATCATTACTGATCCGCCCATGTGAAACGGCCCTTAGTGAAATTTGACTGACCACACCCACTATTTGATGTGATTTGGAGGGTTTGTGTGGGTGGAGGGGTTTGGGGGGCTCCTGGTTGAGTTCCAGCACCTATTGTTTGAGAAAAAAAGCCCTGGTATGGGTCACCAGCCAATCCCTAGGGGGTGCACAGAAGGTGGTGGAAGAGCCCATACATAGTCAGGGGCTTGATAGGGATTCGTGTAAATTACGTTCACATCGAAAGCATTGACTATTTGCGACGTGATTTTGATTTTTGATGAATTGACATAAAACACGCCCACATCTTAGTCATTTGAATTGCGCGCCCTTACGCCGACACATTTACACTACGCCGCCGTAACTTACGGCGCAAATTCTTTCTGGATACGGAAACTACACTCTAAGTTACGGCGGCGTAGTGTATCTGAGATACGCTACGTTTGCCTAAAGATAGGCAGATCTTTGTGGATCTGGCCCCATGAGTCCCTTTATCAAGGCATAGCATGCTGGAAATTCTGGAGGTCGGTCAGTCTCTCTCCTGTCTAACAGGTAGATCTATTTCTAGGTTATGAATCCACCAATATGGGTTTTTGCACTTATGCCGCGTACACACATCGGAAGTCCGACGGGAGCATTTCGTCGGATATTTCTACCGTGTGTATGCCCCATCGGACTTTTTCTGTTGGAATTTCTGACGGACTTACATAGAGAGCAGGTTCTTCAATTCTATATCGGAAAATCTGTTCGTCTGTATGCAATTCCGAGGCACAAAAAAAACACGCATGCTTGGAATCAAGTCGACGCATGCTCAGAAGCATTGAACTTAATTTTTCTCGGCTCGTCGTAGTGTTGTACGTCACTGTGTTTTTGACGGTCGGAATTTGGTGTGTCCGTGTGTATGCAAGACAGCTTGAACGGAATTTCGTCGGAAAAACACATCAGCGTTTATTCCGACTGGAACTCTGATCAGGGCCGTTTGAAGGAATTTGGGGGCCCCAAGCAAAATGGGGGCCCCCAAGCACCACCCCGCACACAAAACCTACATTAGCGCTACATTAATTTTTTACACCCATGTTCTTACTCCCCCTCCCCCCTAGTCCCTATGTTTTTCTATTCTCACCTCCCCTTCTTCCCTGTAGACTGTAGTGTGGCCGAGCTCCTCTTCCTCCTCTTAGTCCGGTGTTCTATCATTATGGGTTCCCAGTCTCCTATCAGATAGTACCGGGGCCAGGCCGAGTACTGCGCGGTACAGGAGATTCAGTTTTCATGTGTTTCCGGCCGGACTGAAAGGAAGGGCAGCACAATGGTGTAGTGAGTAGCACTTTCGCCTAGCAGCAAAAGGGTCGCTGGTTCGGATCCCGACCATGACACCATCTGCCTGGAGTTTGCATGTTCTCCCTGTGTCTGCGTGGGTTTCCTCCGGGCACTCCGGTTTTCTCCCACACTCCAAAGACATGCTGGTAGGTAAATTGGATCTTGTCCAAAAAAGTATATATATGTATATCTGTGTGTATGACTGTGTGTCCCTAGCGTGTCGAGATCCTACGGGGTAAAATGACCGCACCAGCCAAGTAGACACTGGCTGGAAAAAGCGCCCAGAGGCGATTCAGTTCGCATGTGTAGCGCTATACAAGTCATTCATTCATTCAAGTGAGCACTCAGTGTGCACTTCCTGTCAGTCTGGCCGGGAACTGGAAACTGAATCTCCTGTACCACGCGTGGTACCCGGCCGGACTGACAGGACTCCTGGAGGAAGGAAAAGGAGCTCGGCCATGCTACAGCCTGGGAAGGGGAAGTTGGGGGCCCCAGGCAAGCTCGGGCCCCAAGCAATTGTTTGTTTTTTTGCCTGTCCTGTAGCGACGGGCCTGACTCTGATCGTGTGTACGGGGCATAACAGGTAGATCTATTACTAGGTTATGAATCCACCGGAACTGGTTTTCGAACTTACTGTGTTTCTACAACTTTCTTTTTTTGTGTTTTTTCTCTTGCTTCAAGTGCTTCAATTTACTTCATTGTGACAAATCTCAGAGAGAAACAATTATCCCCTGCAATTCTTTGAGTTTCCAAGTGAACACGCAACTGCCTCCCGCCGACTAATTTATGATAAAAAGCTTCCAACCAGACGCACTGCCGATGAAACAATGGCAGTTCGCCCTCCTGCCTGGAAGAGGCCCTGTCTCTCGCACACACACAGCTCTGTAATTGCAGCTTCTTGGCACGTTCTGCCACTGAGTAGGTGGATTCTTGTAACAGTTCTTTTTTTTTTTGTTCTTTTTATTATGCTGTACTGGGTGTGAAATCCCAGAGACACAGAATGGGTTAACATGATTACTATGAGGTCATCTTTGGCAGAGCTTGCAGTCTCGGAGTAACTTTGTATAGTGTAACTTATGTTACAATGTTAGACGTTTATTTCATTTACTCCATGAGAAGTAAACGTGAGACCTAAAGCCTTTTCATAAACTGTCTAATAAACTTTATTTCGTTTTCTGAGCTGCCTCGTTCTATGGAACATCTGGCCTCGCTCTGGGGGTAAGACTTTGGTCAACGGTCTGAATTTCTGAATATGTACTGTCTTTTTACATTTTCCTCCTAGTAAATACGTTTTGGGGCAGATTCACGTACAGCCGCGCAATTTTGTGCGGGCGTAACGTATCTGATTTACGTTACGCCTCCGCAACTTACACGGGCAAGTGCTGTATTCGCAAAGCACTTGCTCCGTAAGTTGAGGTGGCGTAGCGTAAATCACCCGGCGGAATTCAAATTCGGCGGGTAGGGGGCGTGTATCATTTAAATTAAGCGCGTCCCCGCGCCGAACGAACTGCGCATGCGCGTCCGTAAAATATTTCAGTGTGCATTGCTCCAAATGACGTCGCAAGGACGTCATTGGTTTCGACGTGAACGTAAATGCCGTCCATCCCCATTCGCGGACGACTTACGCAAACGACGTAACTTTTTCAAATTTCGACGTAGGGACGACGGCCATACTTAACATTGGCTGCGCCTCATAGACCCAAGGGCAACTTTACGCCGGGAAAAGCCTAACGTAAATGTCGTAACTTTACTGCGTCGGCCGCGCGTACGTTCGGGTATTCGCGTATCTAGCTAATTTGCATACTCGACGCGGAATTCGACGGAAGCGCCACCTAGCGGGCAAAAAAAAAAATGCAGTTTAGATCCGACGGCGTAAGAGACTTACGCCTGTCGGATCTAATGGATATCTATGCGTAACTGATTCTAAGAATCAGTCGCATAGATACGACGGCGCATCTGGAGATACGCCGTCGTATCTCCGTTGTGAATCTGGGCCTTTCTCTTTACAAGGGATCAGCAAAAATTAGAGCATTTTCTTCCATCAAATTAAAAGATTTGGGTGAAAGGTTGCCATTTTATGAAATACAGTTAATAAGGAAGGCGAATTTAAGACGTTTTTTGCATCCTATTAAGGTGAAAAAACATCTGTCGGTCAGCAGCCCCCCGTTTTACTTACCTGAGCCCTGGAATGTCCCACGATGAGAACGCGCTGCATCTTTGGGCGGGGTTCTTGGCTCTTGATTGGATAGATTGATAGCAGCGCAGCCATTGGCTCCCGCAGCTGTCAATCGAATCCAATGATGCGGGCAGGCCCGGACTGGGACAAAAAATAGGCCCGGGCATTTTAGACTGAGCTGCCCGGGGGGGGGCGCGGCGGCAACGGTTAATGATGGGATGTGGGGTTCCAGCATCTTGTACCTCTGGACCTTTTTACATTACGCAGCCCCCTGGACCCCTTTACATTACATAGCACCGCACCTCTGGACCCTTTTATATTAACATGACCCTGCACCTCTGGACCCCTTTACATTACACAGCACTCTGCACCTCTGGACCCCTTTACATTACACAGCACCCTGCACCTCTGGACCCCTTTACATTACACAGCACCCTGCACCTCTGGACCCCTTTACATTACACAGCACTCTGCACCTCTGGACCCCTTTACATTACACAGCACCCTGAACCTCTGGCCCCCTTTACATTGCACAGCACCCTGCACCACTGGACCGCTTTACATTACACAGCACCCTGCACCTCTGGACCCCTTTACATTACACAGCACCTTGCACCTCTGGACCCCTTTACATTACACAGCACCCTGGACCCCTTTACATTACATAGCACCGCACCTCTGGACCGTTTTACAATACACAGCACCCTGCACCTCTGGGCCCTTTTTACATTACACAGCACTCTGCACCACTGGACCCCTTTACATTACACAGCACCTTGCACCTCTGGACCCTTTTACATTACACAGCACCCTGCACCTCTGGGCCCCTTTACATTACGCAGCGCCCTGCACCTCTGGACCCCTTTACATTACACAGCACCTTGCACCTCTGGACCCTTTTACATTACACAGCACCCTGCACCTCTGGGCCCCTTTACATTACGCAGCGCCCTGCACCTCTGGACCCCTTTACATTACACAGCACCTTGCACCTCTGGACCCTTTTACATTACACAGCACCCTGCACCTCTGGACACATTTACATTACACAGCACCTTGCACCTCTGGACCCCTTTACATTACACAGCCCCCCACAGTTTGTTACACAGACACCCCCCTAACAGTTCTGGACCCCCTGCATGTTACACTGGGGGGAGATGTGACATGCGGCCTGCGGGTCGTTGCGGGCCACCGGGCATATTCCCAGTTTGCCCTATGGCCAGTCCGGGCCTAGACGCGAGTCCTGCATTCGGCTGCTATGGCCACCGAATGCTGGAGTCAGGAGCGCGCCTGCAAGGTAACCCCCTTGGGAGAGGGCTTCCCAGAGGGGGTTATCTGATGCAAGGAGGAGCCGAAAGAGCCACCGGGGGACCCCACAAAACATGGCCACTCTGTGCAAAACAAGCTGCACAGTGGAGGTAAGTATGATATGTTTGTTAAGATAATAAGTGGGGGGGTCCCTGGGTATACTTACAAGTGTAATGCAAAAAAGCGTAGCTGCTGAGTTTTAATAATCAGACACTCACCTGTCCCACGGTCCAGCGATGCAGGCGTACAAAGCCTTTTCTCCACAGCGCCGGCATTCTTACTGTGGGCGCCCGGCTGTGGCTTCACAGCGGGGCACGCACTGCGCATGTGCGAGCTACGATGCGCACTGTGATTGGCCAATCAATCTTCTGGGACCTGTGACGTGTCCCAGAAGATTGCAGGGAGGGAGGGGGGGAGGTGAACTTCTTTCCGAGAACCGCAGAGCCCCGGGAGGAAGTGGGTGCTGAATGCCTCTAAAAAGAGGGTATCCGCCCCCTCCTAAAAAAAAAAAAAATGACATGTCAAATGTGGCATGTCAGGGGGTCACCGCCACTTAAAGCAGAAGTTCCATTTTTGGGTGGAACTCCGCTTTAAGGCAGATTTTTAACAGATAACGCCCTGTAGGTTCACTTTATAGCATATTGTCCCAGTAAATGTGGAAGGTCAGCCAAACACAAAAGCGCCGTTGGTGTAAACACTTCATGTGCAGAAAGATTTCTGAATATAGAAATCAAAGTCCACAGCGTGGCGCGTGCCTCCGTGTGTGCAGGTGCGGCTCGCTGCCTACAAAGCCATTAAACTGCTCTTCCTCTGTGACATATTAACAGATAAAACGTGTGATCCCAGAACACGCAACACGCCAAAGGCGAGATTTCTTCCAGCTTTGAATAACGACAATCACCTGGCAAAGGGAATAAAGAGCGAGTTCCTGACTACCGCTGGCAGAGGAAACTATGCAAAATGTCCGGGACATTCCACCCACGTTCATTAACCACTTCATTACTGGGCACTTAAAGGGGAGTTCCAGCCAATTTGTATGTTTATTAAAAGTCAGCAGCTACAAAAAGTGTAGCTGCTGGCTTTTAATAAACAGACACTTACCTGCTCCAGCGACGCGTCGGCCGGGGCTCCGCTCCTCTCCCCGGCCGGCGTCTTCATTCTCAGTGTGGGCACCCGGCCGTGACTGCTTTCAGCTTCACGGCCGGGCACCCACTGCGCATGCGCGAGCTGCACTGCGCATGCGCGAGCGGCGCGGCCCGGCGCTGCGCCGTGTAATTGGCCAGGAGATCGCCTAGGACCTGTGACGTGTCCTAGGCGATCGCCTACAGCAGCCCCTTCCTGTAGGCGATTAAGCTTAGTCGCCTACAGAAAGGAGGAAGTGGGACAGGAAGTCCCACTCTTCCTGAAGCCCCCACTCCCCCCCCCCAAAAAAATTACATGCCAAATGTGGCATGTAAGGGGGTGAGGAGTGGGATAAGCGGAAGTTCAAATTTGGGTGGAACTCCTCTTTAAACCCCCTTCGTGCCCAGACCAATTTTCAGCTTTCAGCGCTGACGCATTTTGAATGACAATTGCGCGGTCATAGAAACACTGTACCCAAATTATATTTTTATCATTTTTTCCCCACAAATACAGCTTTCTTTTGGTGGTATTTGATCACCTCTGCGATTTTTATTTTTTGCGCTATAAACATAAAAAAACTGAAAATTTTGAAAAAAAAACACAATATTTTTTACTTTTTGTTATAATAATATCCCATTTTTTTTAAAAAAAAATAAAAATTTCCCTCGGTTTAGGCCGATACGTATTCTTCTACATATTTTTGTTAAAAAAAATCGCAATAAGCGTATATTGATTGGTTTGCGCAAAAGTTATAGCGCCTACAAAATAGGGGATAGATTTATGATTTTTTTTTTTTTTTTTACTAGTAATGGCGGCGATTTGCGATTTTTTTGTCAGGCCTGCGATATTGCGGCGGACGTATCGAATACTTTTGACACAATTTTGGGACCATTGACATTTATACAGCGATCAGTGCTATAAAAATGCACTAATTACTGTATAAATGTGACTGGCAGTGAAGGGGTTAACACTAGGGGGTGAGGAAGGGGTTAAATGTATTCCCTGGGTGTGTTCTTACTGTGTGGGGGGGGGGACTGACTGGGGGAGGTGACCGATGGGGGAGGTGGGTCCGATCGGGACCCCCCCGCGTTACATGCGGCGGTCGGTAGCTCTGGGAGCGATCCGGGATGAGGGCACAGCTATTCGTTTCTAGCCGCTCCATCGCGATCGCCCACCGGAGCTGAAGAACGGGGAGAGCCGTATGTAAACACAGCTTCCCCGTGCTGCACTGTGGCGGCTGCATCGATCGAGTCATCCCTTTTATAGGGAGACACAATCGATGACGTCAGAGACCTACAGCCACACCCCCCTACAGTTGTAAACACACACTAGGTGAAACATTACCCCTTCAGCGCCCCCTGTGGTTAACTCCCAAACTGCAATTGTCATTTTCACAATAAACAGTGCATTTTAAATGCATTTTTTGCTGTGAAAATGACAATGGTCCCAAAAATGTGTCACAATTGTCCAAAGTGTCCGCTATTATGTCGCAGTCATGAAAAAAATCGCTGATCGCCGCCATTAGTAGTAAAAAAAAATTCTATAAAAATGCAATAAAACTATCCCCTATTTTGTAAACGCTATAAATTTTGCGCAAACCAACCGATAAACGCTTATTGCGATTTTTTTTACCAAAAATATGTAGAAGAATACGTATCGGCCTAAACTGAGGGAAAAAAAATGTTTTTATATATTTTTGGGGGATAATTATTATAGCAAAAAGTTAAATTTTTTTTAAAATTGTCGCTCTATTTTTGTTTATAGCGCAAAAAATAAAAACCGCAGAGGTGATCAAATACCACCAAAAGAAAGCTCTATGTGTGGGAAAAAAAGGACGCCAATTTTGTTTGAGAGCCACGTTGCACGACCGCGCAATTGTCAGTTAAAGCGGCGCAGTGCCGAATCGCAAAAAGGGGCCTGGTCCTTTACCTGCAAAATGGTCCGGGTCTTAAGTGGTTACGGTAACGGCCTGGTCATGAAGGGGGTAAAAGCTTTTGGGGTTGAAGTAGTTAATGTTTTGGGGGTTTTATTCATACATTTTTTTTTTTATTAAACCTGTGTGCAAAAAAAAACGCAAGAACGGCTCTGGCAGTGAAAGGGTCTCTCAGTGTGAAATCTCCCGTGTCGCCCTAACATTAGCACTAGACGGGTTCACTTGAAAAAAATTCTTTGAGAACATTTGAAAAAAAAAAAATGGGAAAGTCTCAGCAGATTCTTTACTTCTCAGGATTGTGTTTTGTGTTTAGTTTTTCTCTTTCCTTTTTCTCTAGAGATAAAAGGTTGATAGGATCTGGCTGGGCTCTTGTTACAAAGTATCTCCAAAGGAAGACACAGTACCTGGCAGGATAAATAGGGGTGCTGGGGGGTCATTCTCTGCTTGTATCTCTCTTTTTTGTCATTGTATACAGTACAGGTGTACCATTGTATAAAAAAATCCCAATGTGGGTTTCCCAACCCCCCACCCGTTTACACCGCCGAGCACCTGTGCTCCAGTGTGCCGACGCGACTACAAGCGCCATAGAGATACATGGGAGTTGGGCGCTCCTGTTCATCTCTATGGAGCTTAGTGGCATTAGAGCCGTTCACACCAGAAGGCAGCGCATTTCCCCGCACTGCCCACAAACGCGTCGCCCTTGCTAGATGCGCACTGGTGCCATTCATTTTCAATAGAACCTAAACGTATCTAGAAAACGCAGCGCATTTGTGGCCTCCAAACGCAGTGGCGGTGCGTCCATAGTGAGCGCAGGAGCGCCCCCTCTCTCCCCTGCACCCGTCACTCAAGTCAACAATACATACAGTAGATTCATGCATTGCGCCACTGCTGCCCACTATTCAGATGGCCGCCCCCCTGGTGAGCGCCGGCCATCTGAATAACAGCAGATGGTTGGTTTTGGAAGTGTCCATCAGAGCCAGCGGCTCTCACAGGCTTCCTGGTTACGGCCTGAGCACTGTAATCGGCTTCCAATTAGTTAACCAGGGGATGCACAGGCTGTGCGTTCCCTGGTTAACACTGACACGCGTCTCAGCCAATCAGGTGCACCGGGTCTGATTACCGGTAACCTGATTGGCTGAAGCGACATCGAGGGCGGGAGAAGACATCGAGGGAGCATGGAGGAGGATGGCTGACCCGAGAAAGGTAAGTGCCGGGTGGGGGCGGGGAAATCTGGTGGTATTTGAGGGGACAATCTGGCGACATTTTTTGGAGCAAACTGGCAGTTATTGAGGTGGGCAAACTGGGCACAGTGGCGACAATTGATGGCACAGTGGCGACAATTGATGGCACAGTGGCGACAATTGATGGCACAGTGGCAACAATTGATGGGCACTGTGGCGACAATTGATGGCACAGTGGCAACAATTGATGGGCACTGTGGCGACAATTGATGGCACAGTGGCAACAATTGATGGCACAGTGGTGACAATTGATGGCACAGTGGCAACAATTGATGGGCACAGTGGTGACAATTGATGGCACAGTAGAGACAATTGATGGCACAGTGGCAACAATTGATGGGCACAGTGGTGACGATTGATGGGCACAGTGGCAACAATTGATGGGCACAGTGGCGACAATTGATGGGCACTGTGGTGACAATTGATGGGCACTGTGGCGACAATTGATGGCACAGTGGCGACAATTGATGGGCACTGTGGCGACAATTAATGGCACAGTGGCAACAATTGATGGGCACAGTGGCAACAATTGATGGGCACAGTGGCGACAATTGATGGCACAGTGGCAACAATTGATGGCACAGTGGTGACAATTGATGGCACAGTGGCAACAATTAATGGGCACAGTGGTGACAATTGATGGCACAGTAGAGACAATTGATGGCACAGTGGCAACAATTGATGGGCACAGTGGTGACAATTGATGGCACAGTGGCGACAATTGATGGCACATTGGCGACAATTGATGGGCACAGTGGTGACAATTGATGGCACAGTGGCGACAATTGATGGGCACTGTGGCGACAATTGATGGGCACTGTGGCGACAATTGATGGGCACTGTGGCGACAATTGATGGCACAGTAGAGACAATTGATGGCACAGTGGTGACGATTGATGGGCACAGTGGCGACAATTGATGGCACAGTGGCAACAATTGATGGGCACAGTGGTGACTATTGATGGCACAGTGGCAACAATTGATGGGCACAGTGGTGACAATTGATGGCACAGTAGAGACAATTGATGGCACAGTGGCAACAATTGATGGGCACAGTGGTGACAATTGATGGCACAGTGGCGACAATTGATGGCACAGTGGCAACAATTGATGGGCACAGTGGTGACAATTGATGGCACAGTGGCGACAATTGATGGCACAGTGGCAACAATTGATGGGCACAGTGGTGACAATTGATGGCACAGTGGCAACAATTGATGGGCACAGTGGCAACAATTGATGGCACAGTGGCGGCAATTGATGGCACAGTGGCGACAATTGATGGCCACTGTGGCGACAATTGATGGGCACTGTGGTGACAATTGATGGGCACAGTGTCTGCGTTTGATGGCATGGCCCAGTTGTAAACCCTCGTGTTTTTTCACCTTAATACATCCTATGCATTAAGGTGAAAAAACACCTGGCATTGACCAGCCCCCCCCCCGTTTTACTTACCTGAGCCCTGGAAATTCCCCCGCCGGAGAGGCGCTCTTCCTCTGCCTGGGGTTCTAAGCTCTTGATTGGATAGATCAATAGCAGCACAGCCATTGGCTCCCACTGCTGTCAATCAAATCCTATGACACAAGTGCTGGGGGGCGGGGCCGAGTTCGGGTTGCCTCCTTTTCTTCACCTGAACACTTTAGCGGCGCACAGCAATTTATTTTATGAGGGGAACGCTGTGGACTCTGAAGAACTCTGATGTAAAGGGGATTCTGCTCACCAAAGCTCCCACTTACTGTAGAGTTCCCAGCATTTCCCCTTAAATCAGGGTCCCCAAAGCAACCGCGGCTGCGTCTGCCCACATTGCACAGGCACCCTTGTCATTATGAAGATACTGATGTGTAGCAGATGCTGTAGAGAGGAAGTAGCTGCAAGGAGGCTGCAGGAGATCAGCAGCACTGAGATGCCGGATGGAAGTGGATACCCGGGGCTTTAGCCAATTAAATGTCATCCAGTTTGTGTTTCGATCTCCTGTGACAGCAGGAAGCACACGTCAAAACAATGCGGCGTGCCGTCCTGAAGAGCAGCCTGTGTGTTTGCACCCTTCCAGGTCACGGAGCGCGTCGCTGGTGCTTATCGCCTGTCAGGCTGCATCCCACGTGGCCGCCACTCTAATCCCAGCGCAGGCCGGCCGATGACTTCATTCAATTAGAAGCCTCGTTATCCGAGAGCTCCCTGCCGTGTCCGTGACACGGGGCCGCCGTCTGGGTGAGAGGCGAGATCCTGGGGATCCGACACGTGGACGCAGGTGAGAGACGAGATCCTGGGGATCTGACACGTGGGCGCAGGTGAGAGGCGAGATCCTGGGTATCTGACACGTGGGCGCAGGTGAGAGGCGAGATCCTTGGGATCCGACACGTGGGCGCAGATGAGAGGCGAGATCCTGGGGATCCGACACGTGGGCGCAGGTGAGAGGCGAGATCCTGGGGATCCGACACTTGGGCGCAGGTGAGAGGCGAGATCCTTGGGATCGGACACGTGGGCGCAGGTGAGAGGCGAGATCCCGGGGATCCGATGCGTGGGCACAGGTGAGAGACGAGATCCTGGGGATCCGACACGTGGGCGCAGGTGAGAGGCGAGATCCTTGGGATCCGACACGTGGGCGCAGGTGAGAGGCGAGATCCCGGGGATCTGACACGTGGGCGCAGGTGAGAGGCGAGATCCTGGGTATCTGACACGTGGGCGCAGGTGACAGGCGAGATCCTGGGGATCCGACGCGTGGGCGCAGGTGAGAGGCGAGATCCTGGGTATCTGACACGTGGGCGCAGGTGACAGGCGAGATCCTGGGGATCCGACGCGTGGGCGCAGGTGAGAGGCGAGATCCTGGGTATCTGACACGTGGGCGCAGGTGACAGGCGAGATCCTGGGGATCCGACGCGTGGGCGCAGGTGAGAGGCGAGATCCTGGGGATCCGACACTTGGGCGCAGGTGAGAGGCGAGATCCTTGGGATCGGACACGTGGGCGCAGGTGAGAGGCGAGATCCTGGGGATCCGACAAGTGGACGCAGGTGAGAGGCGAGATCCTGAGGATCCGACACGTGGGCACAGGTGAGAGGCGAGATCCTGGGGATCCGACGCGTGGGCGCAGGTGAGAGGCGAGATCCTTGGGATCCGACACGTGGGCGCAGATGAGAGGCGAGATCCTGGGGATCCGACACGTGGGCGCAGGTGAGAGGCGAGATCCTGGGGATCCGACACGTGGGCGCAGGTGAGAGGCGAGATCCTGGGGATCCGACACGTGGGCGCAGGTGAGAGGCGAGATCCTGGGGATCCGACACGTGGGCGCAGATGAGAGGCGAGATCCTGGGGATCCGACACGTGGGCGCAGATGAGAGGCGAGATCCTGGGGATCCGACGCGTGGGCGCAGGTGAGAGGCGAGATCCTGGGGATCCGACACGTGGGCGCAGATGAGAGGCGAGATCCTGGGGATCCGACGCGTGGGCGCAGGTGAGAGGCGAGATCCTGGGGATCCGACACGTGGGCGGAGGTGAGAGGCAAGATCCTGGGGATCCGATGAGCCCGCACCCCACGTGGGCGCAGGTGAGAGGCGCCGCCATATTTCCCTTAAAAAATCTGCTTTGCTTTATTCAGTCATATGGGTATAAATGGGTCATCTTTTTTATCGATGCGAGAAAAATGACAGCTGGGGCAGCACAGACACTTCTTTTTATTCCAGTTATTATCGGTGATTTGCTGTTTGTCATTACCACTGTGTTTGTAGATTATAAACCCTTCCGTATACCCGGTGAAGTGACTGGTCCCCAGGGTGACACACAGAGATGAAACAAATCCTCCTACATACGTTGTACCTGTTTATCTGCAGCTCTTCTCTGCATCTGTTTCAAATTACATACTTTATAAAGCTCGTCTGAGCTGTCAGAAAACAGGGGGCGGAGAGCTGAAGTTACACTGAAGAGAACTCTGAGAGATGATTGGGGGGGGAAGAGACACACCCCACTTTACACAGCACACAGGAACAGAGCTGAGGTTGTCAATCACAGGCTGTGTGCTGGAGGTCCCACCCCTGACACTTTTTTTTTCTTTCTTGGCGTCAGAAAAACTTGTCAAATGTGACTCATGTTGATAGCAGAGGAACGAAGCGTTTCGCTCTGCCCCCCCCCCCCCCGAGCTTAGTCATGGGGAGATTATTATTGTTTGCTCATAACAAGACAGCAGAGAACAACCAATGCGTTTTGGGGGTCTTTGGTCTGGTGCTCCCTTGTTAGACTTTTTAGACACTCCCCCTTCAATAGGGCTACAATACACATCAATACAAGTAAAAATGGGCATAAAATTTCATGGACAGAATAAAGAAAAGGTAAAAAAAAAAAGACGACGGGGCTTCTGAAAAGATTGTAAAAAATAATAATAATAAAAATAAAATTGTAAGAAATAATAAAATAGAAAACAATAAAATAAAAAAATACTGACACTGCCCTACTGACAACGCCCACTGCTCTACTGACACCGCCCACTGATCTACTGACACCGCCCACTGATCTACTGACACCGCCCACTGATCTACTGACACCGCCCACTGATCTACTGACACCGCCCACTGCTCTACTGACACCGCCCGCTGCTCTACTGACACCATCCACTGATCTACTGACACCATCCACTGATCTACTGACACCGTCCACTGCTCTACTGACACCGTCCACTGCTCTACTGACACCGTCCACTGCTCTGCTGACACCGCCCACTGCTCTACTGACACCGCCCGCTGCTCTACTGACACCATCCACTGATCTACTGACACCGTCCACTGCTCTACTGACACCGCCCACTGATCTACTGACACCGTCCACTGCTCTACTGACACCGCCCACTGCTCTACTGACACCGCCCACTGCTCTACTGACACCGCCCGCTGCTCTACTGACACCATCCACTGATCTACTGACACCGTCCACTGCTCTACTGACACCGCCCACTGATCTACTGACACCGTCCACTGCTCTACTGACACCGTCCACTGCTCTGCTGACACCGCCCACTGCTCTACTGACACCGCCCGCTGCTCTACTGACACCATCCACTGATCTACTGACACCGTCCACTGCTCTACTGACACCGCCCACTGATCTACTGACACCGTCCACTGCTCTACTGACACCGCCCACTGCTCTACTGACACCGCCCGCTGCTCTACTGACACCATCCACTGATCTACTGACACCGTCCACTGCTCTACTGACACCGTCCACTGATCTACTGACACTGCCTGCTGATCTACTGACACCGCCTGCTGATCTACTGACACCGCCTGCTGCTCTACTGACACCGTCCACTGCTCTACTGACACCGTCCACTGCTTTACTGACACCGTCCACTGCTCTACTGACACCGTCCACTGCTCTACTGACACCGTCCACTGCTCTACTGACACCGTCCACTGCCCTACTGACACCGCCCACTGCTCTACTGACACCGCCCACTGCTTTACTGACACCGTCCACTGCTCTACTGACACCGTCCACTGCTCTACTGACACCGTCCACTGCCCTACTGACACCGCCCACTGCTCTACTGACACCGCCCACTGCTTTACTGACACCGTCCACTGCTCTACTGACACCGTCCACTGCTCTACTGACACCGTCCACTGCTTTACTGACACCGTCCACTGCTCTACTGACACTGCCCGCTGCTCTACTGACACCGCCCACTGATCTACTGACACCGCCCACTGATCTACTGACACCATCCACTGCTCTACTGACACCGTCCACTGCTCTACTGACACTGCCCACTGATCTACTGACACTGTCAGTATTTGTACACATACACACACACATGTAGGCTGCGCACCCCTATGGACTTGTTATTAAAAAAAATGCTATGTGACAGTCTCAGGGGCATTACAGCCATCATGAATAATCACCCTATTTTACCTAATATGTTATTTCCTATGATCATCAGCTCCATCTAGTGGCCATAATGTGGTATTCTTCTGAAATAGTATCTTTTTCAGGAAAATACCGCATGGGGGCCACTAGATGGAGCTGATGATCATAAGAAATAAACATATTAGGCACATTACAGGTATTATTGGCGATGGCTGTGCAAATGCTTAAGACTTCAGCGCTCAAATATTTTTAAAATGATTGTTTGCTCATAACTAAACAACATAGATCACTGGAAAGTTTTTCGGGGGTCTGGTGCTGTTTAGACTTTTTGTCAGGGGTTCTAATCCCCCACCGCTCAATCCAATAACTAATAAAAAAAATAGTTTTGTCTAGAGATGCACTTTAGTAGAACATGAGCAGGTTTTACAGGCGGTTGTGTCCCCCCCTCCCCTCCCCCACAATGATTAATCAGCCCCCACTATATAATAATGGGTCTCTGGAATTCCAAGCAGCACCAAATACTGTAAAATCCTCAGCGCTCTGGCTGCACGCGACGCGCTCGCTGTATGAATAGGCACAGCTGTGACACCACATTGCTCACCCTGTGCATCACTTCTAATGGCGGAGAGAATGTGACCGACAAGAAAATACCTTTTTTATGACAATTCCTCCAGGAAGGGAATGCCCCCCCTGTGTGTACACAGCCCCCTATGAGTGGGGTTTTATGGGTCTCTATAACCACAGGCTCCTTACTAACCCCCTCCTATCCCCAAAATTGGGACTCCCAATGAACTAACTCATCGCAAGTGAAGTGGACCTAGCATCAGATATATTATTTCATGAGAAGTGCATGCTAAGATCACAGTACTTCTTCTGTTGGCTCAGATATACAGAACTGCTCGGGTGTGTCCATCAGGGCCACCATCAGGGGGGTACAGGCATGGGCGTCCGCTGAAATTGTTTCAGAGGGGGGCGCTTCTGCAGCGGCGATACACAATCGCCTTTAACCCTTTCTTCAAACACTAGCGGGGTTAAAAGCGCCCGCTAGCGTCCGAATACCGCAGCTAAATTGATGGTAAAGCGCCGCTTTACCGATAATGCGGCCAGCTGGCAGTGTGAAATAGCTCTTCAGATAATTCAGCTTCACTCCATGCCCATATAAATATAGCCTAGAGAATGTACAGACCCCCCTTTAGCACAGATGGACCCCCCCTTTCAGCACAGACCCCTCCATTCTGCACAGATGGACCCCCATTCAGCACAGACCCCTCCATTCTGCACAGATGGACCCGCCCCCCCCTTCAGCGCAGACCACTCCATTTAGCACAGATGGACCCCCCATTTCGCACATACCCCTCCATTCAGCACAGACACCCCCTTCAGCACAGATGGACCCCCTTTAACCACAGACCCCCCTTCAGCACAGATGGACCCCCCTTCAGCACAGATGGACCCCCCCTTCAGCACATACCATCCTTCAGTACAGACCCCCCTTAAGCACAGATGGACCCCCCATTCAGTACAACCCCCCTTCAGCACACATAAACACTGGAGGGGGAGGCGGCTTCACTCTGCTCACTGTGCCTGTGTGCATGGGCGTCCGCTGAATTTTTTTCAGAGGGGGGCGCTTCGGCAGCGGTCGCATTTAACCCTTTCTTAAACCGATAACGCGGTCATCTGGCAGTGTGAAATAGCTCTTGAGATGATTCAGCTTCACTCCATGCCCATATAAATATATCCCAGAGAATGTACAGACCCCCCTTCAGCACAGACCCCCCATTTTGCACAGACCCCTCTATTAAGCACCGATGGACACCCCCTTCAGCACAGACCCCCCATTCCGCACAGACGCCCCTTCAGCACAGATGGAACCCCCTTCCCCATCCCATTCAGTAGCTCAGATCAGCCATCAGCGCGGCACAGGCACAGCAGGTTCCCTCCCCCTGTGTACACATAAACACCAGAGGGGGAGGCGGCTTCACTCTGCTCGCTGTGCCCGTGTGACATCCGGGCCAAGACCGCTCAGACAACCCGCAGCCATTAGACTCTTTAACACCTTCTCAATTTTCCAGGGGGGGTCAATTGCCCCCCCTTGCCCTATGGAGCGGATGCTCATGCCGGTGTGACATCCGGCCCGGGACTGCTCAGACAGCCCACAGCCGCAAGATTCTTCAACACCTTCTCAATTTTTTTTGGGGGGGGGGCAATTGCCCCCCCTTGCGTTATGGAGCGGACACCCATGGGTACAGGCATTACCCCTGTAAGGCTGGGTTCACACTTGTCCGACAAACGGTCCTACATTGGGAGCCTCATGTAGCATGACGTGTGAAAATCAATGTTTCCCTATGAGAGCCGTCTTAACTGGTCCGACTTTGAAAATGCTCCCTGTACTACTTTTGGTCCTACATTGATCCTACTTCAGGCCCATTGAATATCATTGAAGTCGGACCAAAGTAGTATCCTGTTCATGAAAGTAGGATGGATGTAGGACCAATGTAGGATAAATGTAGGACCAATGTAGCAGAGCAAAGTAGGATGAAAGTAGTGTAGTAGTGTGAACCCAGCCTAAGGGGCCCGACGGTCCCCAGCCCCTCCCCCCCTCTCACTATCTCGCATCAGGAGAGAAGAGATTACACTAGTCAGCAATCCCCCCCCCCCCAGCAATCCACTTCCCAGCGCATTTTTGATGCATTTTACTGCGTTCCAGTACAGTCCAGTGGAGAAAAATGCAGCATGTTCTACTTTTTTTTCCTGATACTGGAAAGCCCCGAAACTGACCCTGCAGGTGTGAACTATGTCATTGGAAACCATATAACCTACTTTCCATGCGTTTTTGATGCAGAAAAAAAAAGGCACTGGACTGCATGTGGTGTGAACTGACCCTAAAAAAAAAACAGGAAAAAGGAAGAAAAAAAAAAAGCACCTGGAATGCATCTGGAAACGCATTAAAAACACATTAAAACGCGCATGCAGAAACGCATCCGGAACAGATCTGGAGTGCAGTTTTGTGCCCTAAGGACGTGTGCGTTCCGGTGCATTTTGGTGCGTTTTTGATGTGTTTCTGGATGCATTCCAGGTGCTTTTTTTTTATTTTACTACTTTGCTTACTATACTAGGGGTCCAGTAAGTTTTTGATGCATTCAGTGTGTTTTTTATGCGATTTACAGCCTTCCAGTACAGCCCAGTGCAGGAAAAATGCAACGCGTTCTACTTATTTTTTCTGGAACTGACCGCACACAGGGGTCTCTCTCCCGGGGTCCGGTGTAGAGGGGCCCCTATGCTGATCCCTCGGTGTGAACGCATGAATGAAGCGGAATCCCTCTGCTCCAGGTACCAGCGCCAGCCGTGTGTTGTGTGCGCCTCCTTCCCTCCTTCCCTCCCTCCTCCAGTAATCTGAACACTCTGGGGCAGATTCATGTAGATCTGCGGATCTTTAGATCCGCTAGATCTACCTGGTTTACGATCCGCCGGTGCAATTTAGCGAGGCAAGTGCATGATTCATCAAGCACTTACCTCGCAAACTGCACCGTCGGATCCTAACACCCCCCGGCGGAATGCAATTTCCGCGGCTAGGGGGAGTGTACAATTTAAATCAGGCGCGTTCCCGCGCTGATTTAACTGCGCAATGCGCCGGGGCGAAAAAGCCCAGTGCGCATGCTCCAAATGACGTCGCTACGACGTCATTGTTTGCGGCGGGTACGTCGTTTGCGGCCATCGGTATTCCCGATCGCGGTACGCAAACGACGTAGAAAATTTAAAAATCGGCGCGGGAACGTCGGCCATACTTAACATTAGCTACCCCTTATAGAAGCAGGGGTAGCTATCCGCTGGAAAAACCCGAACGCAAACGACGTAGAAAACGAGCGACGGGCGGGCGTACGGACGTGAATCGGCAGTTTTCCTCATTTGCATATGCGACGGGTAAATCGCAACGACACCTAACGGCCGGCGGGAGATTACAGCCTAAGATTCGACTGGTGTAAGTCACTTACACCAGTCGGATCCAAGGGAGATCTATGCGGAACTGATTCTTACGAATCAGTCGCATAGCTCCGACGGTGGGATCTCACAGATCCGACCGTCGGGTCTCACAGATACGACGGCGGATCAGGAGATCCGCCGTCGTATCTATTGATGAATCTGCCCCTCTGAGTAATAAAGCTCAGAGCTGCACCTCCCCATCCAAGCAGAGAAAAGAGAGAAGAGATGTACCTGGTGTGAACTATTCCACTGAAAACCATATAATCTACTTTTCATGCGTTTTTGATGCAGAAAAAAACGCACTGGGTGTGAACTGGCTCCCCCAAAAAAAACAATGCATCCAGAAACGCATGAAAAATGCACAAAAAATGCACATCAACAACACATTAAAAACACGCATGCAGAAACGCATCCGGAACAAATCTGGAGTGCAGTTTTGTGCCCTAAGGACGTGTGCGTTCCGGTGCATTTTGGTGCGTTGTTGATGCGTTTCTGGATGCATTCCGGGTGCTTTTTTTTTTTCTTTTACTACTTTTCTTACTATACTAGGGTCCAGTACGTTTTTGATGCGATTTACAGCCTTCCAGTACAGTCCAGTGCAGGAAAAATGCGGCACGTTCTACTTATTTTTTCTGGAACTGACCGCACTGGTGTGAACTATATCACTGAAAACCATATAACCTACTTTCCATGCGTTTTTGATGCAGAAAAAAAAAAGCACACTGGACTGCATGTGGTGTGAACTGGCCCTAAAAAAAAAAGAAGAGAAAGAGCACCTGGAATGCATCCGGAAACGCACCAGAACGCATTAAAAATGCGTTAAAAACACGCATGCAGAAACGCATCCGGAACGGATCTGGATTGCGTTTTTGTGGCGTGAACTGTGCGTTTTTTTGTGCGTTTTACAGCGTTACAGTGCAGGAAAAATGCAGCACGTTCTACTTTTTATTTCTGGAACTGACCGCACTGGTGTATACCACTGAAAACCATATAACCTACTTTCCATGCGTTTTTGATGCAGAAAAAAAACTAACTGGACTGCATGTTGTCAGGGCCATCTTAATGCAATGTCACTCCTGGGCACTACCCAGGGGCCCCAGCTTCATGGGGGCCCCACAGGGCCGCCATCAGGGGGGTACAGGCAGTACACCTGTAGGGGGCCTGGAGGTCCCCATGGGCCCGGATGGCAACCCCCTTTAAAAAACAAAAAAAAATTTAGGGGTCCGGAGGTCCCCATGGGCCTGGGGGCCCCCAGGGCCGCGGATGACAACCCCCCTTTTTTTATAAAAAAAAAATATTATTTTTTATATTTTATTTATTTTTTTCTATTATTTCTTTATATATATATATATATATATATATATATATATATATTTTTTATTATTAAAGGGCTCAGAGGTCCCCAGGGCCCCATGTGGCAAACCCCCTTTTTTTTTTTTAAATGTTTATTTTTATTTTTTTGTTTATTTATTTATTTTTATTTTTATTAAAGGGCCCTGGGAGGCAATCCCCCTTTTTATAATTTTTTTTATAAATGTTTATTTTTATTTATTTTTTTATTTATTTTTTATTAAAGGGCCCAGAGGTTTCGTTTTTTATTAAAGGGCCCAGAGGTCCCGGATGGCAATTCCCCCTTTTTTTGTAATTTCTTTTTATAATTTTTTTATATATATATATATATATATATATATATATATATATATATATATATATATATATATATATATATATATATATATATATATATATATATATAGTTTTTCTTTTTGTTCTTTATTAAAGGGCCCAGAGGTCCCCAGGGCCCCAGATGGCAACCCCCCCTTTAAAAAAAATATATATATATATTTTTTTTTTATATATATATATTTTTTCTTTCTTTTTTTTCTTTCTATTAAAGGGCTCAGAGGTCCCCAGGGCCCCCGGATGGCTACCCCATTTTTTTATATATATATTTCTTCCCCTCTTCTCAATTCGCGGCAGCCCCCGCTTCTCAATTTCAGGTGGCAGTACCCCCCCCCCCCCCCCGGGTTCCCTGCTCCAGGGGTCCCTTGCCTGAAGCTGTGTAAGGGGCCCCATAATTCCTGATGGCGGCCCCACAATAATCTTGCATTACATCATACTTGCCAACTGTCCCGGATTTGGTGGGACAGTCACGCTTTTTTTACTAAACTGTCCCGACAGGGTCGTGTCCCAGGCAGCGTCCCAGAACCTATACTCTGCCCTCCTGACTCTGCATTACTTTGCCCAGGGGCCCGTGATGCTATTAAGTCAGCCCTGCATGTGGTGTGAAGTGGCCCTTTAGACAATATTGACTTATCCCGAGGCTCGGTGAGAGGTGAAGGGATCAGTAAGTGCCGAAGCTGCTGATCAAACGACAAGAGCGCTGCGATTGCTCCATCGTCTCCCTGAGTCCAACAACACTTCACAAAGGCGACATTGATGCGTTTTCTTTTTTTTGTCACACACAACAAAGGCAGACGAGAAGGAGACGCAGCCGCCGGGTCTCTCTTGTGTTCTGCCAGATCTCTCCATCGCAGGAAGAACTTTTCCCTCTTCCTGGCATAGAAATCGGAGAGGTTGGGAAGTGCGGAGAGGAGTCGGCCCGCCCGCTCGCTTGCTCTTCTCTCTGCTTGGATGGGGAGGTGCAGCTCTGAGCTTTATTACTCAGAGTGTTCAGATTACTGGAGGAGGGAGGGAAGGAGGGAAGGAGGCGCACACAACACACGGCTGCCGCTGGTACCTGGAGCAGAGGGATTCCGCTTCATTCATGCGTTCGCACCGAGGGATCAGCATAGGGGCCCCTCTACACCGGACCCCGGGAGAGAGACCCCTGTGTGCGGGGAAGGAGCCCAAACAACACACACCGTTCCTATAGAGGTGAGTCTGATCTCCAATGGCAGCGCAAAGGAGAAAATGGATCCAAATGTCATGGAAAGTAACAACTTCCTATAATATAAGAATTTCATATTCTGCTGCTTACCGGTCCTTAGATGTGACGGCTGCATTCATTTTATTTTTATTTATTTTTTATTTTTATTAATTTTTACTTTTATTTTTTTATTTTTTTTTACTTTTATTTTTTTTATTTTTTTATTTATGTTTTATTTTTATTTATTTTTTATTTTTATTTATTTTTTATTTTCTTCTAGTGATCCTGCCAGTAACACACTTCCTGTCCTAGGGTGACAACGCTCCCTCACCCTTCTATATATAGAGAAGTGTTGTCAACCTCGTCTGATTTGGACTACAAATAATCTAGAACATTGTTTTATGTATTGGAGATTACCAGTCTTTAGATGTGACGGCTGCATTCATTTTATTTTCATTTATTTTTTATTTTTATTTATTTTTTATTTTCATTTATTTTTTATTTTGTATTTTTATTTATTTTTTATTTTTATTTATTTTTTTATTTTTATTTATTTTTTTTTTTTATTTTTTTTTTATTTTTATTTATTTTTTTATTTTTATTTTCTCCTGGTGGTCCTACCAGTAACACACTTCCTGTCCTCGGGTGACAACGCTCCCTCACCCTTCTATATATAGAGAAGTGTTGTCAACCTCTTCTGAGGTTGGACTACAAATAATCTAGAACATTGTTTTATGTATTGGAGATTACCAGTCCTTAGATGTGACGGCTGCATTCATTTTATTTTCATTTATTTTGTATTTTTATTTATTTTTTTATTTTTATTTTATTTTTATTTTTATTTATTTGTATTTATTTTTTATTTTTATTTATATTTTCTCCTGGTGATCCTGCCAGTAACACACTTCCTGTCCTAGGGTGACAACGCTCGCTCACCCTTCTGTATATAGAGAAGTGTTGTCACCCTCTTCTGCTCTCCTCATTTGGACTATAAATAATCCAGAACGTTGTATTGGAGATTACCAGTCTTTAGATGTGATGGCTGCATTCATTTATTTATTTATTTCATTTATTTTTTTGTATTTTCTCCTGGTGATCCTGCCAGTAACACACTTCCTGTCGTAAGGTGACAACGCTCACTCACTGTACTGTATCTATGGAGAAGTGTTTGATCTAAACCATTCCATTGTAGCTCTGGCTGTATGTTTAGGGTCGTTGTCCTGCTGGAAGGTGAACCCCCCCCCCCCAATCTCAAGTCTTTTGCAGACTCTAACAGGGTTTCTTCTAAGATTGCCCTGTATTTGGCTCCATCCATCTTCCCATCAACTCTGATCAGCTTCCCTGTCCCTGCTGAAGAAAAGCATCCCCACCACATGATGCTGCCACCACCGTGTTTCACAGTGGGGATGGTGCTCAAAATTCATCAATTGTAGCCTCACTGTGCCAATCAATTGTAGCCTCACTGTGTCCATCAATTGTCGCCACTGTGCCCATCAATTGTCGCCACTGTGCCCGTCAATTGTCGCCACTGTGCCCGTCAATTGTCGCCACTGTGCCCATCAATTGTCGCCACTGTGCCATCAATTGTCACCACTGTGCCCATCAATTGTCGCAACTGTGCCAATCAATTGTTGCCACTGTGCCATCAATTGTCACCACTGTGCCAATCAATTGTCGCTACTGTGCCCATCAATTGTCGCCACTGTGCCCATCAATTGTCGCCACTGTGCCCATCAATTGTCACCACTGTGCCCATCAATTGTCGCCACTGTGCCATCAATTGTGGCCACTGTGCCCATCAATTGTGGCCACTGTGCCCATCAATTGTCACCACTGTGCCCATCAATTGTCACCACTGTGCCCATCAATTGTCGCCACTGTGCCCATCAATTGTCGCCACTGTGCCATCAATTGTCACCACTGTGCCATCAATTGTCGCCACTGTGCCATCAATTGTCATCACTGTGCCCATCAATTGTATTCACTGTGCCATCAAACGCAGCCACTGTGCCTATCAATTGCCGCCAGATTTCCCCATCTAATACCGCCAGTTTGCCCCCCCCCCCCTCCCCCGCCCGGCACTTACCGGTAACCAGACCCTGTGAACCTGATTGGCTGAGACGCGGGTCAGTGTTAAACAGGGAACGCACAGCCTGTGCGCCCTCTGGTTAACCATTTGAAAGCCAATTAGCGCCCACAGGCTGTAATCGGGAAGCTGGCTCTGATAGACACTTCCAAAACACACCCACCGCTGTTATTCAGATGGCCGGCGCTCAACAGGGGGCCGGCCATCTGAATAGGGGGTGGCAGCGGCGACAATACATAGATTCATGCAATGCATGAATCTATGTATTGTTTATTGACAGGTGCAGGAAAGAGGGGGTGGTGCTCCTTCACTCACTATGGACGCACCGCCACTGGTCACCACCATGTTTCACGGTGGGTGGGGATGGTGCGTTCAGGGTGATGTGCAGTCTAAAAGACCGCCGATCCCTCCATAAAGAGTACCTGTCACCACCTATTACTGTCACAAGGGAAATTTACATTCCTTATGACAGCAATAAAAGTGATCAGAATTCTTCTAATTATTATTATTATTATTATTATTATTATTATTTTAAAGCGACAATGTAAAAAAAAATAAAAAATTTAAAGCGTCCCTATGAGCTCGAGTAGCAAAGAAAACGCACATGTATGTCGTGCCACCATATGTAAACGTTGTTCAAATCACACATGAGAGGTATCGCCGCGATAGTTAGAGCGAGAGCAATCATTATAGGATAAAAAACTTCTCTGTAACTCTAACCTGGTAACCGTTACATTTTTTTAAAGCATCGCCTATGGAGATTTTTAGCTACCGTAGTTTGCTGCCATTCCACAAGTGTGCGCCATTTCAAAGCGTGACATCATCTTTCACATTATATAAATAAATTGGGCTAACTTTACTGTTTTTTTTTTACTTAATGAAAATGTATCCCCCCAAAAAAATTGCATTCGAAAGACCACTGCGCAAATACCATGTGACATAAAATATTGCAACAACCACCATTTTATTCTCTAGGGCAGTGATGGAAAACCTTGGCACCCCAGATGTTTTGGAACTACATTTCCCATGATGCACCACTACACTGCAGTGTAGTGGTGCATCATGGGAAATGTAGTTCCAAAACATCTGGGGTGCCGAGGTTCACCTTCACTAATCTAGGGTCTCTGCTAAAATATATATATATATAATGTTTGGGGGGTTCTAAGTCATTTTCATGCAAAAAAAAATACAGATTTTAACTTGTAAGCAACAAATGTCAGAAATAGGCACTAAAAGGGTTAATTTGTAGCCAGTTCTTCACATAGAGATCACAGTACCATACCTCCCAACTTTCTGAGATGGGAATGAGAGACACCAATCAGCAAAAGTATGCAGGCATAGGACACACCCCTTGTCACGCCCCCTTAAAGGAGAATTGTACAAAAAAATAAGATTGGTTAAACCCACAAGAGCTTTTTTTACCACTACTGTTCCTTTATATTGGCTTCTGAAATTTACAAATGCAGCAATTTAGAAATCAGATGAAAGGTTTAGCGCTGGGAAACACTTTTTGATAGATAAAAAGTGCATTTTATATACAACTATAGCGATCAGACCGAAATGAAGGACAAATGAGGAGAATGAGGGACAGAGGGACATTGCTCCAAATCAGGGACAGTCCCTCGAATTTCCGGGACAGTTGGGAGCTATGCAGTACTCCCTCTGACAATGCTTAACAGGTTCACACTGGGTACGATTTGGTATGATTTGAGATGCGATTTCACATGTCAAATCGCATCTCAAATCGGCGGCATTTACGGCAATTGTCGGCAATGGCACTGTCTTACTCGGTGCGAAGCCGCATCTGCGGCGCTGCAACGATTTCAAAAAGTAGTTCCTGTACTACTTTTTGCGACTTCGGGCCGCGATTTACATTAAACCCTGCACAGATGTCTCTTAAATCGCGGCCGAAATCGCGGCAAAATCGCAGCCGCGAAATCGCGGTAAAGAACCTAGCCTTCATCTTATTTCCTCTCCAAAAGGACGGCACCGTCTTTGTTCCGGCGTCATTTAGGTTCAGCAGCTACTTCCTAGACTGAGATGACGGCACAGAGATGTCACAACCCTGGTGTCTATGCAGTTCATGATTGTGTATACAAATGTCTGACGCGGATCAGCCCCAGGGCTGGACTGGGACAAAGATTTGGCCCTGGACTTCATCCAGACTGGCCCACTTTGATAGGTCTTTCCCATGGCGGCCGGACAAATCCTGCACCCCCCCCCCCCCGGCCCCCTCTCCCCCTTCACTAGCCACTAGCTGTTCTACTTTATTAGAGTAGAACGGCTGGTACTGGTATTCCTTTAGGCAGTACCAGTGGGGAAGCTAGACATTATTTCACCCGGGGCAAAGAATCAGTTCGGTGCCCCCCCCCTCATGGGACAAGATTAGGCAGAAGTGAGAAACTCCCAGGCCATAGCTGTTGAGTCAGCTGTCTGTCCTCTCCCCCCATGCTCCTCTGCCCCCCCCCTGCTCCTCTGGTCCTCCCCCTGCTTCTTTGTTCCCCCCAGGTGAGCGCTGCGGGAAGGGAGAGACAGAGGAGCGGAGGGGGCGGCGGTCCACTGTCACTGAAGCCGGCCCACTGAGCCATCGGCCCACCGGGAAACTCCCTGTAGTCCCAATGGCCAGTCCATCCCTGCCCCCATGGGACAAGATTAGGCAAAAGTGAGAAACTCCCAGGCCATAGCTGTTGAGTCAGCTGTCTGTCTGTCCCCTCTCCTGTGCTCCTTCTGGTCCCCCCTGCTTCTCTGCCCCCCCAGGTGAGCACTGTGGGCAGGGAGAGGAGGTGAGCGCTGCAGGGAGGTAGAGACAGAGGAGCGGAGGGGGGGCCGCGGTCCGCTGTCACTGAAGCCGGCCCACTGAGCCATCGGCCCACCGGGAAACTCCCTGTAGTCCCAATGGCCAGTCCATCCCTGATCAGCCCCCTTTGCTGCAGCCTCCTACTTTACGACAGAGTTACAAAGCTGCAGTCTGATCACTGAGGGGGGGGGTGGAGATTAAGGAAATGCTTCCTCCTGCCTGCAGCAGACTGGTGACATCATCTCAGTCTAGACAAAGTCACTGGAGTGGAGTGCAAGGCGCGATGTTTAATGATAATGTTGGAGGTTTTCTGAAAACTGACACTGTGCTGATGATATATATGGTGATCTGTCAGGAATTTCTTCCCGCAGACTTGTAGAGTTACTGAAAGTGGAACTGAAATCCATTCACATATTTTACATCATTTTACTCATAGGTCTTCAAACTACGGCCCTCCAGTTGTTCAGGAACTACAATTCCCATCATGCCTAGTCATGTCTGTGAATGTCAGTGTGTTACAATGCCTCATGGGATGTGTAGTTCTACAACAGCTGGAGGGCCATAGTTTGAGGATCCCTGATTTTACTGTTTGCAGTGACAGGTGCACTTTATCAGATTCTGCATTTTTTTTTAGAGGTTGGATGGAAATAAATATGACCGATCGATTAAAGTGATATTGATTCCAAAAGCAAACATTTATTATATTGCAGCTTACCAATTCTTAGATGTGATGGCCGCATTCGTTTTCTTTTTAGGCTTTCTTTCTTCTATTTTCATCTGGTGATCCAGCCAGCAAGTCTGTTGTTTCTCAGAAGCACAGGCTCTCAAGCAGAATGTATCAGTTTACATGGATGAAACAAATCACTTACCACTGCCAGGGGTGCTTATAACAATCAGCTTTTATTTATTTATGCAAAATCTTTATCCCAAAAGGAAAAAAACTGTTTGCTGTAACTGATTATAAAGTGTGAGCAGCCCCTATTAGCTGCTCGGCGAGATGACGTGGATCTACGTGAACTCGCCCAGCAGAGCCGACCTGCCGCCGTATAACTGCGGCGGCTGGTCGGCAAGCGGTTAAATCTACTACTCCTTATAACACTCCCCTCCCCCCCCCCCAGGCTGACAATCTTGACACAATGGGTCCACAATAGTGGTCCAATGACACCAGGAACCAAGAATAGTGGTCTTCCAACACAAGGAGTCCAGAATAGTGGGCCACTGACACCAGGAACCCAGTGGTGCTCTGACACAAGGAGCCCAGAATAGTGGGCCGCTGACACAAGGAGCCCAGAATAGTGGGCCGCTGACACAAGGAGCCCAGAATAGTGGGCCGCTGACACCAGGCACCCTGAATAGGCAGCCCAGATTAAAAGTCCGCTAGCCCAGAAATGTAGTCCACTGACACAGGGAGCCCAGAATAGTGGTCCACTGACACAAGGAGCCCAGAATAGTGGTCCACTGACACAAGGAGCCCAGAATAGTGGGCCACTGACACAAGGAGCCCAGAATAGTGGGCCACTGACACAAGGAGCCCAGAATAGTGGTCCACTGACACAAGGAGCCCAGAATAGTGGTCCACTGACACAAGGAGCCCAGAATAGTGGGCCACTGACACAAGGAGCCCAGAATAGTGGGCCACTGACACAAGGAGCCCAGAATAGTGGTCCACTGACACAAGGAGCCCAGAATAGTGGTATTCTGACATAAGGAGCCCAGAATGGTGGTCCACTGACACCAGGCACCCTGAATAAGCAGCCCAGATTAAAGGTCCGCTGACACAAAGAGAGCAGAATAGTGGTCCTCTGACACAAGGAGCCCAGATTAGTGGTCAACTGAAACAAAGAGATCAAAATAGTGGTATTCTGACACAAGGAGCCCATAATAGTGGTCCACTGATACCAGGAACTCAGAATAGTGGTCCACTGATACCAGGAACTCAGAATAGTGGTCCACTGACACCAGGAACTCAGAATAGTGGTCCACTGATACCAGGAACTCAGAATAGTGGTCCACTGATACCAGGAACTCAGAATAGTGGTCCACTGATACCAGGAACTCAGAATAGTGGTCCACTGATACCAGGAACTCAGAATAGTGGTCCACTGATACCAGGAACTCAGAATAGTGGTCCACTGATACCAGGAACTCAGAATAGTGGTCCACTGACACCAGGAACTCAGAATAGTGGTCCACTGATAACAGGAACTCAGAATAGTGGTCCACTGATACCAGGAACTCAGAATAGTGGTCCACTGATACCAGGAACTCAGAATAGTGGTCCACTGATACCAGGAACTCCGAATAGTGGTCCACTGACACCAGGAACTCAGTATAGTGGTCCACTGACACCAGGAACTCAGAATAGTGGTCCACTGATACCAGGAACTCAGAATAGTGGTCCACTGATACCAGGAACTCAGAATAGTGGTCCACTGATACCAGGAACTCAGAATAGTGGTCCACTGATACCAGGAACTCAGAATAGAGGTCCACTGACACCAGGAACTCAGAATAGTGGTCCACTGATAACAGGAACTCAGAATAGTGGTCCACTGATACCAGGAACTCAGAATAGTGGACCACTGATACCAGGAACTCAGAATAGTGGTCCACTGATACCAGGAACTCAGAATAGTGGTCCACTGATACCAGGAACTCAGAATAGTGGTCCACTGATACCAGGAACTCAGAATAGTGGTCCACTGACATTGATGTGTTACAAAGTTTTGGTAAATCTAAAAAAGGACTGTAGAGAAATTGTATGGCCAGATTTTAATGTGTATGGGGAGCCTAAGAATAGACTTTATGTTCTGTTGATCTTTTATTTGCTCTCAAGTGACCTGTGAAGGGTTCTGTCTGACACATCGCCGTGTCTCCTAACCTGCCGATCAGGAATGATGAGTACACCACATGTCCTTGTTGATGTTGCAGACAGTATAGGTTACATTGTATACACTGTACAGGTGACACCGTATCTCTCCGATCTTCCGGGAAGATCGCTCAGTACACGGGTGACGTTCACAGTCTCACTAAAGCTGCTTATCTGTTCTGAAAAGATCGTGGCTGGCCGTGTTTTCTGTTGCCAAGGCATTATGAGCGCGATAAGATCATGTTACCGGATGTGAGCAGAGCGCGGATGTCTCCGCCGATGACTCTATACGCTTCCCTGGTCACCTTCCAGCAAACTAGAATGTCATTGAACCAATCCACCTTACCGTTTCATGCAGGGCCGTTTGAAGGAATTTGGGGGCCCCAAGCAAAATGGAGGCCCCCAAGCGCCCCCCCCCCCCCCGCACGCAAAGCCTACGTTAGCGCTACACTAATTTTTTACACCCATGTTCTTATTCCTCCCCCCCCTCCCTAGTCCCTATGTTTTTCTATTCTCACCTCCCCTTCTTCCCTGTAGGCAGCCGCTGTAGCATGGCGGAGCACCTCTTCCTCCTGTCAGTCCGGTGTTACGACATTATGGGTCCCCAGTCCCCTCTCAGATAGTACCCGGGCCGGGTACCGCGCAGTACAGGAGATTCAGTTTCCTGTGAGAACTCAGTGTGCACTTCCTGTCAGTCCGGCCGGGAACAGGAAATTGAATCTCCTGTACCACGCACGGTACCCGGCCGGACTGACAGGACTCCAGGAGGAAGGAAGAGGAGCTCGGCCACACTACAGCCTGGGAAGGGGAAGTTGGGGGCCCCAGGCCAGCTCGGGGGCCCCAAGAAATTGTTTGTTTTGCCTGTCCTATAGCGACGGGCCTGGTTTCATGGCCGGGAGCTTCCAAGGTAACCTGTCACCACCGGGCCCATTCAAGTTTCTCAGCAATAAGTCCTAAAGGTGAACATCCCAGTAATCAGACTACAACATTGTAGCTTTGCCTAGGCTCAGATGATGTCATCACTCTGCTGCAGCCAGGGGGAAGCATTTCCTCAGTCACAAAGTGGGGGGGGCTGATCTGTGTCAGACATTTGTGCACGAGGCCAGGATTTGCAATTGTGCTCTGGCTATAGACTATACCCTATCAACCAATTAGATAACGGCCTTTCCGATCAATAAAGGTGATTGGGATGGTTTGCCCTTTTCATAGCCTGTGAGGATTGTGGGAAATGCACCTGAACACCTGGAAATCCCGCCGCTGTCATGTTTATATACATTGCCGTGTGAACAAGAACCCCCGCATGTGGGTTTAAACAGCCCATGCAGTGTTCTGCTCCACATTCCATCAGCCGGTGTGCCCGGGCCGGTCTGAACTTGATCTGACGGAAAAGGTTGAAGTGGGGCCCACATGAAAGGATTCACATGGAGAACATCAGAGGTGGCCGGCTGGTGGAGCAGTGCAGGCGGCAGCCATGTGCCAGATCTGTTCATTGTGAGCAGAGGGAGGGAATTCCTGAATGACTGTCATGGTCCTTGGTCATATAGGAAGCAAGCTCCCAGTGTTGTAGAATAGACTCCAGAGACTGGGCCAGATTCACACAGGTTAGCGGATCTTTAGATCTGATTTACGATCCACCGCCGCAAGTTTTTGAGGCGAGTGCTTAATTCACAAAGCACTTACCTCAAAACTTGCGGCGGCGTATCGTAAATCCCCCGGCGGAATTCAAATTCCGCGGCTAGGGGGAGTGTACTACTCAAATCAGGCGCGTCCCCGCGCCGATCAAACAGCGCATGCGCTGTCTGGAAATTTTCCCAGCGTGCATTGCTCCAAATGACGTCGCAAGGACGTCATTGGTTTCGCCGTTTACGTAAATTACGTCCATCCGTATTCGCGAACGACTTACGCAAACGACGTAAAAAATTCAAATTTTGTCGCGGGAACGACGGCCATACTTAACATTGGCTGCGCCTCATAGACCCAGGGGTAACTATACGCCGGAAAAAGCCGAACGCAAACGACGTAAAAAAAAAAAGTGCGGGCGGTCGTTCGTTTCAGAATCGGCGTAAATGCTCATTAGCATATTCAACGCGTAAAAGACGCGGAAGCGCCACCTAGCGGCCGGCCTGGAATTGCATCCTAAGATCCGACGGTGTAAGTCACTTACACCTGTCGGATCTTAGGCATATCTATGCGTAACCTGATTCTATGAATACGACTGCGTATCAGGAGATACACCGTCGTATCTCTTTGTGAATCTGGCCCACTGATTGTGCTGATCACATCCATACAGCTAATGCCGAGCAATCAGGAGTGGAAAATGAAACGTTTTTGGCAATTTTTGGTTTATTTCTACCACCCTATAGCACATGGGTGCTCAACCTGTGGCCCTCCAGCTGTTGCAGGACTACAAGTCCCATGATGCATTGCAAGTCACTGACAGTTACAAGCATGACTCAAAGGCAGGGGCATGATGGGAATTGTAGTTCTGCAACAGCTGGAGGGCCAAAGGTTGAGTTCCCATGCAGTATAGCAGAAACCTAGAAACTCTGGGCTAGATTCAGAGAGAGTTACGCCGGCGTATCAGTAGATACGCCGTCGTAACTCTGAATCGACGCTGTCGTAAATTTAAGCGTATTCTGGAAACCAGATACGCTTAAATTAGGCTAAGGTACGAGTGGCGTAAGTCTCCTACGCCGTCGTATCTTAGGGTGCATATTTACGCTGGCCGATAGGTGGCTCTTCCGTTAATTTCGGCGTATAATATGCAAATGAGCTGGATACGCCGATTCAGAAACGTACGTGCGCCCGGCGCATTTTTTTACGTCGTTTACGTTAGGCTTTTTCCGGCATAAGGTTACTCCTGCTATATGAGGCGTCTCCAATGTTAAGTATGGACGTCGGGACAGCGTCGAATTGTGCGTCGTTTACGTCGTTTGCGTAAGTCGTTCGCGAATAGGGCTTTGTGTAAATTACGTTCACGTCGAAAGCATTGACTATTTGCGACGTGATTAGGAGCATGCGCACTGGGATATGTTCACGGACGGCGCATGCGCCGTTCGTTAAAAACGTCATTTACGTGGGGTCATGTTTTATTTACATAAAACACGCCCACCTCTTCAGAATTTGAATTCTGCGCGCTTACGCCGGCAGATTTACGCTACGCCGCCGTAACTTAGGGCGCAGGTTCTTTGTGAATCCAGCCCCAGCCTCACTAAGTTACGGCGGCGTAGCGTATCTGAGATACGCTACGCCCGCACAAACTTACGGCGGGCTAGCTGAATTTAGCCCTCTGTATAGTGCCCCAGGGTGGACCCCACTGACCGCTACCCATAATGCATTGTTACATTGTATCAGTAATCTGATGGATAACAGAGGAAGCAGAGGAAATACAGTACTATAAAGCAGCCCATAGAACAGGGATCCTCAAACTACGGCCCTCCAGCTGTTGTAGAACTACACATCCCATGAGGCATTATAACACACTGACAGTCACAGACATGACTAGGCATGATGGGAATTGTAGTTCCTGAACAACTGGAGGGCCGTAGCTTGAAGACCCATGCCATAGATTATGCAATTTTCTTTTTTTCCACCAGGGGTGCCAATTGCCTGATCCCCCCCCATCAACATTGACTGATTGACATTGAATCCCCCCCCCCCCCCCCGCGCAGCCGTTCCCCACCGGCAGAACACAATGGTCACTGCTGGCGGCTATAGCTGCTGACAGTGATTGCCTGCAAAAAGAATCAGACAGGCTGGTTGTACTGAAGTCGATCGATGGATCAGCTTGAGTACAACCAGCAAATGGATCGAATCTCTGCTGAAGAGGCTGAGATTCGATCCATCTACAGCTGGCTTAGGACCAGTCGACGCCAGAATGCAGTGCGGGAAACCTTTGTTGCGTACGCGTTTCCTTGCGTTCTACAGCGGGTGTCAATGTTAACTGACAGCGTGAAGAGAGAAGAAGAAAACCGATAACCGGCTTGCGTTAAAGGGGTTGTAAACTTTTTCCTATTCTATGCATTAGGGTGAAAAACCTTCTGGCAACACCCAAACCAGACCCCCCCCACTGCTTTTTCTTACCTGAACCTGGTCGTTCCAGCAACAGGGACAAGCACAGCAGCTCACACCGCTGTCTCAGGTCCTGATTGGATAGATCGATAGCGGCAGAAGCCATTGGCTCCCGCTGCTGTCAATCAAATCCAGTGCCATGTGGGCGGGGCCGAGTACTGTTGTCTGTGTCAATGGATGCAGCAGCAGCAGGACTCATGAGCGCGCTCGTACGAGTGCCCCCCTAGAATGCGACTCTCCTTGGGGGCACTTGAGAAGAGAAGGAGCACCACTGGGGGACCCCAGAAGAGAAGGATCGGGGATTCTCTGTGCAAAACCATTGCACAGAGGAGAGAAGTATAACAAGTTTGTTATTTAAATAAAATAAAAATAACTTTACAACCCTTTTACAGGGTAATCAGCACTGATAGTCAGTGTTCTGATTATCAGTGAAGTCCCAACAGTGCCCTCTAGTCCTGCCAATCAGTGCCTCATCATCAGTATCACCTATCAGTGCCCTTCGGTGCAGCCTCAGGGCACATCAGTGAAGTAGAAAAATTACCTGTTTGCAAAAAGTTATAACAAACTATGGGGCAGATCCACAAAGATCTGCCCCGGCGCAGCGTATCTGAGATACGCTACGCCGCCGTAACTTACTTTTTTTTGTTTGAATCCTGAAGGAATTCGCGCCGTAACTTACGGCGGTGTAGTGTATCTCTCGCGGCGTAACGGCGCCTAATTCAAATCGGCGAGTAGGGGTCCGTGTTTCATTTAAATGAAGCGCGTCCCCGCGCCGAACGAACTGCGCATGCGCCGTCCCTGAAATTTCCCGCCGTGCATTGCGCTAAATGACGTCGCAAGGACGTCATTGTTTTGACGTGGACGTATTTTACGTCCAGCCCGATTCACGGACGACTTACGCAAACGGATTTTTTTTTTTTTTTAATTATACGCGGGAACGCCGGCCATACTTAACATTGAGTACGCCACCAAACAGCAGCTTTAACTATACGCCGAAAAAAGCCGACTAGAGACGACGTAAAAGAATGCGACGGCCGCACGTACGTTCGTGGATCAAACTGACTGGAAACTGTTAACTCTTTCCTTTGAAGACTGAAGGCTCAGGGAAGCAGCACTGAGAAAGCAGGATCCAGCAGCATTAAAGGTTGTAAACGGCAAGTGCTTTTAATAGTTTAGCGGGCCCCTCAGCGATTCCGCTTGCAATGGTAAATTTTGCATGAAGATAATTATTACCGGTTTCACAATGGATATCTTCTTTGTTATCTATCCACCGAGAGACAAAGGAGCAATTAAATGTGTGACTTGGCCAAACAACGCTCAGTGTCAGTGACTAACTCCCCGAGACAGGGCGGCGGCCCTTTACACTCCCGATCCTCCAATGGAACGCGGCCCTTCACACCCAGATAATACTTAATTGAAGGTATGCAGATTTCTTGCATCTTTACATGTAATTGTTTTGTGGTAAAGTGAGGACGCCTCGCCATCTCGTTGTCTTCATAGGAGGCCGGCTCTTCCCGAAGAACACACAGGGAAAATTATTTAAAGGAGACAAAGCATTTTCTATATTATGTGCAGGGCTACAATGTGCCTTCATTTATGTAGAGGCAGTGCAAAGCTAGACAGTCTCTCATCTGGGGCTAAGACTCAGTCCCCCCCCCCCGGGTTTAGGGGTGCGCTACATACAGAGTGCAGGGTTCAGGGATGCACTAGGTACAGAGTGCAGGATTTAGGAGTTTTCTACTTACAGAGTGCAGGGTTTAGGGATGTGCTGTGTACAGAGTGTAGAGTCTTTGGGCTGTACTATATACAGTGTGCAGGGTGTAGGGGTTTAGGGGTGTGCTACGTACAGAGTTCAGGGTATAGCGGTGTTCTACGTACAGAGTGCAGGGTTCAAGAGTTTGCTGTGTACAGAGTGCAGAGTTTCGGGTGCACTACATACAGAGTGCAGGGTTTAGAAGCGCGCTACATACAGAGTGCAGAGTTTGGGGGTGCCATGTGTACAGAGTTGAGGAGCACACAACGTACAGAGTGCAAAGTTTAGGGGTGCGCTGTGCACAGAGTGAAGAAATTAGGGGTGTGCTACATACAGAGTGCAGAGTTATTGGGTGCACTACATACAGAGTGCAGAGTGAAGCTGTGCGCTACATACAGAATGCAGAGTTTGGGGGTGCCATGTGTACATAGTTGAGGAGCACACAACGTACAGTGTGCAGGGTTTTCGGGGTGTACCATAAACAGTGTACAGCGTGTAGGGGTTTAGGGGTGTTCTACGTACAGAGTGCAGGGTATAGGGGTGTGCTACGTACAGAGTGCAGGGTTCAGGAGTTTGCTGTGTACAGAGTGCAGAGTTTTGGGGTGCACTACATACAGAACACATAGTTTGGGGGTGTCATGTGTACAGAGTTTAGGAGCACACAACGTACAGAGTGCAGAGTTTAGGGGTGCGCTGTGTACAGAGTGAAGAACCAACCCAACCCTTGCAGCCAGGGGGCCAACCCCCCTCCCCCCACCATCCCTCTTAAGCTACAAAGGCAGCCAGACAAGGTTGTACACATTACGTATTACATGGCTGCATCAAAAAATATACCCCTGCCATCTTTGCTGGGCAGTACCACCACAGAATGCAACCCATTCCAGTGAATGGAGCCTTGCCGCAACCAACCTGCAACTACATGCACTTATATGGGCTTTTGAGGGTTAGAAGAGGTGGTGAGAAAACATGATGCCTCCTGCCACCTGTCAATCAACCTCTGAAATACAATCTAATGAAGATCACTTTTCATAGGGGCAGCAATGGGTAAACAAGCCCTTAGGGACTCCTAGGAATTCGGATTTTGGGTCATTCTTGGCTCCCTCCCGAGCCGCGTATCCTAGGAGGCATTTCCACAATGTTAGGATAACCAGATAGACAGCTGTGTGTGAGGTCAGATGATTCGGTGAGGAGTTGGGCATCATTCATGGTAAGATAGTCACCAGAAGACAACCCAGAACAGATCTCAGCACACCTGTCGCAGCCTCGCCCTCCATGATTGGCCCATCAATTCTTCTCTATTCATTGGGCCCCCGGAGCCTCTCTAACCCAGAATCCTGAATGTCCGAAATATTTCATGGTTTGTAGTAATATAATCCTTCCCTGGGCACCGTCCATGCTGAGAGACCAACTATAATCCGGGTGATTCAACCCTTGGCATCACCACCTTCTATTATCATCCTCAGTATAATTATATGTGACACCAAATCACCCCCCCAGACTGCTTACCCAGCCCGATAGAAGACAGAAACTTCTACCCGGCCTTTCCGGGGGGGTCACCATCTTCCTAGAGATCATGAGAGATTATTTCTAATATCTAATGTACTAATCTACATTATTTTACTGCATTTACAGTACAGAGTCATTACAAACATTCACTCCTTTCTATTACCTGATAAAATATTCATCTCATTCATAGTGAGATTCCTTCCAAGAGAACAAGAGAGATAGATAGATAGATAGATAGATAGATAGATAGATAGATAGATAGATAGATAGATAGATAGATAGACAGACAGACAGACAGACAGATAGATAGATAGATAGATAGATAGATAGATACAGACAGACAGACAGATAGATAGATAGATAGATAGATAGATAGATAGATAGATAGATAGATAGATAGATAGATAGATAGATAGATAGATAGATAGATAGATAGATAGATATAGGTAGATATATAGGGATGGATAGATAGAAAGATATAGGTAGATAGATATATAGATAGATAGATAGATAGATAGATAGATAGATAGATAGATAGATAGATAGATATAGGTAGATATATAGAGATAGATAGATAGATAGATAGATAGATAGGTAGATAGATAGATAGATATAGGTAGGTAGATAGATAGATAGAAAGATATAGGTAGATAGATAGATAGATAGATAGATAGATAGATAGATAGATAGATAGATAGATAGATAGATAGATATAGGTAGATAGATAGATAGATAGATATAGATATAGGTAGATATACAGGGATGGATAGATAGATAGAAAGATATATATAGATAGATAGATAGATAGATAGATAGATAGATAGATAGATAGATAGATAGATAGATAGATAAAACATTATGCTGATCTCTCGCAGCCCCTTCCATGCCCCCCAGTGATGACTGCTTGCCATTCCTCCGGGTGGAAGGTGATCCACAGAGGGCGATGCCCGGGTGATGACTTCTGGAACACCCCATGGGGTGACAACGCACAGCTGAGATAGAGGGACACAGCGTTGTCACCTTCATGCAGGAAGTGTCTATATAAGGACCTTCATGGCAGGATCACCAGAGATTATTTATAATAAAAGCTGCAGATTTAAGGGTTCCATTTTTCTTGTGAAATGACGAGAACATGAAGCTCCTATGAGAATGTAGGGATTGGGGGGTTTGCATATAGTTTAGGATTCTGTCGGTCTGACAGCGGCAGGAAGCTCACCAGCCATCTGTTTTTTATTCCCATCAAACTCCTACGTTACTCCGATGTCCTGGATTAAAAATAAAAAAATCTTCCCGGAGTCATTTTTCTCGGTCATAATGGATTGCACAGCCTCCGGGATCCGCAGAATTCTCTCCATTACTCTTTTCATTGTGATTGTCTTCCTATTTATTATCTCTAGAGTTTGAGATAATCCGGGTTGTCTCTGTGTATATCACATGTGATGATCCTGACATTTCATTCTGTGTCCTCCCATGTGATCCAATCATCGCCAAGAAATACACAGAATATATAAAAAAAATAACATTACTTTAGATCAGAAAAAGCTTTTTTAAAAAGTATTTTAGGAGCGTATTGACATTTAGGCACAATGGGCCAGATTCACATAGAAATACTTTACGCTGCGGCGGCGTAACGTATCCCATTTACGTTACACCGCCGCAAGTTTACAGCGTAAGTGCCTGATTCACAAAGCACTTACCTGTAAACTTGCGGCGGCGTAGCGTAAATCCGCCCAGCGCAAGCCCACCTAATTCAAATGGGGCGGGGACCATTTAAATTAGGCGCGTTCCCGCGCCGAACGTACTGCGCATGCTCCGTTCCTAAAATTTCCCGACGTGCATTGCGCTAAATGACGTCGCAAGGACGTCATTGGTTTCGACGTTAACGTAAATGGCGTCCAGCGCCATTCACGGACGACTTACGCAAACGACGTGAAATTTAAAATTTCGACACGGGAACGACGGCCATACTTAACATGGGTTACACCACATAGAGGGCATGCTTAGTTTTACGCGACGCATCTCTACGGAAACAACGTAAATTTAGATCGACGGGCAAAGCGGACGTTCGTGAATCGGCGTAACTAGTCATTTGCATACTCTACGCCGACCGCAATGGAATCGCCACCTAGCGGCTGGCCTAGAATTGCATCCTAAGATCCGACGGTGTAACACAGTTACACCTGTCGGATCTTAGGGCTATCTATGCGTAACTGATTCTATGAATCAGGCGCATAGATACGACAATCATATCTCTTTTGTGAATCTGGCCCCTTGTTCTGACCCATGTTTATGTGTTATATTGAACTGCATAAAGTTATCATTTTTCTGTAGTATGCTGACATCTAGTGGTGATTTTGGGCCACTGCAAATTGCTTACTCTGATTTTGGTATCTTCCCCTGTCCCCCCCCCCTCCTCTTTAGTGCTAGTTAGTTTGGTTAGGAGCTTTAACTGACATAGATCTCTCAGAAGTGAATTCTTTGCAGACCTTGGAATAACGGTCACATGTTTTACTGCTAGTATAAGTCAAATAAACCTCTTGTGCAAGCTGGGGGGGTGTTTTCTTTTCCAGAGAGGGTTAGAATTCAGGAGGATAGAGATGTTTCTGAACCTCCATAAACCAAAACAAACACGGCTCACTTCAAGGGCCGGGGCGCGACGAGTGAAGCCCTAATTATCTTTAGCCAGGGCAGTCATGCGTACGAAGTGCAGACATGGTGGGCCTCATGTATACAGTGCCGGTGTCACAGGGCGGGCATTATCCGACGGGGGACCCATCTCGTCAGGACACCGGCCACACCAACAAGCACACCAAAAATTGAGAGTTTTCACTTTGCTGAAATAAATATGTTTTGAGGGTAAGAAAGCTTTAAGTATCCCAAACCTTCAGCCTTCTTATTAGCTACAAACATGACTGTAGATATTGCAATAAACGTGGCATGTTTGTTGTATGCCCACTTGTTGCCCATGTTTTGTACTATTGCCCATTTCTAGGGATGAGCCGAACACCCCCCCATTCGGTTCGCACCAGAACCTTCGAACGGACCGAACTTTCGTCCGAACATTTAGAACCCCATTGACGTCTATGGGACTCGAAACGTTCGAATTCAAAAGTGCTCATTTTAAAGCCTAATATGCAAGTTATTGTCGTAAAACGTCTTTGAGAACCCGGGTCTTGCCCCAGGGAACATGTATCAATGGAAAAAAAGTTTTAGAAACGGTCGTTTTTTTCAGGACTCCTGAAAAAAACTACAGTTTTTAAAACTTTTTTTCCATTGATACATGTTCCCTCGGGCAAGACCCGGGTTCTCAAAGACGTTTTCACAGGCATACTAGGTGAGGGGGGTGCGGTCCGCACACCATGCCGTTTTTTTTTTTTTAGCTGACATGCCCAGCCTGCCCTGTGCAATCCCAGCCTTCCCTGTACCACCCCAGCCTGCTCTGTGCCATCCCAGCCTGCCCTGTACCACCCCAACCTGCCCTGTATTACCCAGCCAGCCCTGTATCACCCAGCCTGCCCTGTACCACCCAGCCTGCCCTGTGCCACCACAGCCTGCCCTGTACCACCCCAGCCTGCCCTGTACCACCCCAAACTTTCCCATGCCACCCCAACTTGCCCTGTGCCACCCTAACTTGCCCTGTACCACCCCAATCTGCCCTGTGCCACCATAACTTGCCCTATACCACCCCAACCTGCCCAATGCCACCCTAACTTGCCCTGTACCACCCCAACCTTTCCCATGCCATCCCAACTTGCCCTATGCCACCCTAACTTGCACTATACCACCCCAACCTACCCTGTACCACCCTAACTTGCCCTATACCACCCCAACCTGCCCTTTGCAACCCTAACTTGCCCTATACCACCCCAAACTACACTATATCACCCCAACATACCCTATACCACCTTAACCTGTCCTATACCACCCCACTACAGCAACCTGCCACTATACCACTCTATACTACCCTAACCTGCCACTATACTGCCCTATACTATCATTTACAGGGGCTGGTTTGGGGTGCGCCCCGTGCCCGTGCGCTGCCTGCTTGGTGCTGGGCAGCCTAGACAGAGGGGGGGTTGACACCATGTTTTACCGCACCGGGTGACACCAACCCTAGTGACGCCACTGTGTACGGGGCATGAGTGTAGCCAACTATTAAAAAAAAAAGCGAAATCATTCCAACCAACATTATTCGGGTGACGTCAGCAGAAACTTCTCCCGGGGGGGGGGGGGGGGGGGAGTTAAACGGCAGAGCGTGTCACTTGGAATAATTAGCTATAGAAGGGAATAGGACAACTGCCAATAAAAGAATATTAGACAATCCTGCCTTTGTCGGGATCCCAGTTCTGCCCCGGGAAAGGAATGTTGTGTAGGGAATGTTGTGTAGGGAATGTATGTTGAATATAACAAGATGTAGGATCTCCTCAGCTGAATTCTATTAGCTGGGTCTGAACATCCCCCCGCAGCAGAACGCGTGCAGCGCGCAGGAAGATGCTGTGCTGGCGAGGAATTGCAGGGACGTTGCTAAGGTGAACTCAGCATCAGCAGCAGCAGCAGCAGCACCGAGGGCCCCACCGCACACACGTGCCCACCGCAGACAGCTGCGTCCAAACCGCTGCAGCCCAGCGAAGCCCTGCAAAGATGTAAGTGCCGATCCCTCGCTTCCTCCGCCGCGCAATCATTTCACCTTTTTCTTGCATGCAGCGAAGACCGGCGAGACCGGCAGTCTTCACTGTCTAGTTAACTGTCATGACAGCTGGGAAAAACCTAGGGGATGCGTTTCGCGGGCTGTCATGTCCAATATACGGGACGGGAGATTATAAATGGATTGCGTTTAACCCCTGTAGTGCCAGATCTGCAGCAGATGTGCCCGGCAAGGATCAGTGGTTGGAGGATGATCAGGCTCTGTAGTGCTGCATCATGAATGGTATTCTAGGTTGTGGGTGGAAGACGGGAGATTCCGCAGCAGGTCCTGGGTGTCCTGGACCGGCCATGGTGCAGGGAAGGCTGTCATGCAGCGACTGCTCTGCCATGCTGTGGCATGCGTTGGTGCGATCAGCCTGGGGCACTGCAGACCACGTCGGTGTCATTATGCAATCATCAAGGTGACTGCGTCATTTTCGGCCCACCTTGATCTGCAAGCTTGCTAAACTCCGGGCATTTAACCACTTCCATACCGGGCACTTACGCACCTTCCTGCCCAAGCCAATTTTCAGCTTTCAGCGCTGTCGCACTTTATATGACAATTGCGCGGTCGTGCTACACTGTACCCAAATGAAATTTTTATCATTTTGTTTCCACAAATAGAGCTTTCTTTTGGTGGTATTTGATCACCTCTGCGATTTTTATTTTTTGCGCAACAACTAAAAAAAGACCGACATTTTTAAGAAAAATTAAGTTTTTATTTTTTTCTGTTAATTTTTTTGTAAATAAGTACATTTTCTTCTTTAATAATGGGCACTGATATGGCGGCACTGATGGGTACCGATGAGGTGGCACTGATGGGCACCGATGAGGTGGCACTGATGAGCACCGATGAGGTGGCACTGATAGGCACCGATTAGGTGGCACTGATGGGCACCGATGAGGTGGCACTGATGAGCACCGATGAGGTGGCACTGATGGGCACTGATAAAAATGTTTTGAATAAAGACATCGTTTTTTGAGGAGTACGGCGATCCAGGATTTTTCTTTCATCCCAGGCGGCACTGATAGGCAGCACTGGTATGCTGCACTGATGGGCATTCATAGGCGGCACTGTTGGGCACTCATAGGCATCACTGGGCACTCTTTGGCGGCACTAATGGGCACTCATGGGTGGCACTTATGGGTGGCACTGATGGGTACTTATGGGTGGCACAGATATGCAGTTGGCATAGATGGGCACTAAGAGGTGGCACTGATGGACACTGGGCAGCACTGATGGACACTGAGGGGTGGCACTGATGGCATTGCTGGGCATTATTTCAGCCAGTGCCCATGTTGCCAGTCAGTGCCCATCTGTGGGCACTGATTGGCAACGATTGTGTTAATTTTATTTTTTTATTGGTGTTTTTTTTGTTTGTTTTTGTTTCTTGCTCTATTGAGCACCGGGGGGCACTCCCTGGTGGTCCAGTGTTGGCATCCGAGGGGGGGCTGCGCTGATAAATAGTCAGCGCGAACCCCCCCTGTCAGGAGAGCCGCCGATCGTCATTACTCTACTCGCGTCTGTCAGACGCGAGTGAGGAAGAGCCGATCAACAGCTCTTCCTGTTTACATCGTGATCAGCCTCCGCCGGGAGCTCTTTACCGAGATCGGAGATGCAGGGTGTCAGACTGACACCCCGCATCACCGATCGCCACGCTGCGCGCCCCCACGGGCGCGCGCCGGCATGTAATTCTGCAGGACGTCAATAGAGGTCCAGTCAGGATTTCACAACCACTTCCCACACGTCAATTGACTATTGACCGGGCGAGAAGTGGTTAAAGAGCAAACTGATTTTCTTTAATTTTTTTTTGGTGATGGCAACTTTTTACAATCTACAGCAAGAGAGGAACAATGACGTCATTTGTGGCTGTAAAAAAATGTGCTTTGCCTACACATCACCTCCGGAAGATTTACCCCCCTTCATGACCAGGCCATTTTTTTGCGATATGGCACTGCGTTATCAATTTCAAGGGGTATAAATACTTTTTCAAGGCATACATATATACATTTTTTTCTAATACCCAAAGTAATCTGAGCGCTCACGTGACCCTGGGTACTAATACAGCCATTCAGGATGTCCTTATCTTAGGTGTAAGCGGCATGTTGGAGAAGAATAGGAGACACATATTACTTTCCTGCATGAAAGATGAGATGCGCAGTTGACATTTCACGCTTCACATGTGACACATGAGAATTTTCGGATCATTATCTGCCACCTTGTGGGAAAATTTGGGGGCGGGGGGGGGGGGGGTGCACTTTGCAGCGACGGGTTGCAGACTTTTTCCTCCAGGCAGCAAATACAGATCAATGCAGAGACCACGTTCTGTCTGTCCAATGCCGGGAAATTGCGGTTTGTGATGATCAATACACATATAGGATTATTTAATAAAGGGCAATGGTGTTCAGGCCCAGCAGCCAATCAGGAAGCACCTGCAGAGTGGAACAGTGTAGTTGGGATAGTGAAAGTTTATTGATTGTTGCGGATTGCTATCTACTATGCTCTACTTACAATATTTAATTAAAGGAAGTCTGTTAGGGCAGCAGTTACCTATCATACAGTGGGGATCAAAAGTTTGGGCACCCCAGGTAAAAATTTGTATTAATGTGCATAACGAAGCCAAGGAAAGATGGAAAAACCTCCAAAAGGCATCAAATTACAGATTAGACAATCTTATAATATGTCAAAAAAAGTTAGATTTTATTTCCATCATTTACACTTTCAAAATGACAGAAAACAAAAAAAAGGCGTCTGCAAAAGTTTGGGCACCCTGCAGAATTTCTAGCATGCACCGCCCCCTTTGCAAAGCTGAGACCTGCCAGTGTCATGGATTGTTCTCAATCATCGTCTGGGAAGACCAGGTGATGCCAATCTCAAAGGTTTTAAATGCCCAGACTCATCTGACCTTGCCCCAACAATCATGGGTTCTTCTAAGCAGTTGTCTAGAAAACTGAAAGTGAAAATAGTTGTCGCTCACAAAGCTGGAGAAGGCTATAAGAAGATAGCAAAGCGTTTTCAGATGTCAATATCCTCTGTTCGGAATGTAATTAAGAAATGGCAGTCATCAGGAACAGTGGAAGTTAAAGCAAGATCTGGAAGACCAAGAAAAATATCAGACAAAACAGCTCGCAGGATTGTGAGAAAAGCAATTCAGAACCCACGTTTGACTGCACGATCCCTCCAGAAAGATCTGGCAGACACTGGAGTTGTGGTACACTATTCCACTATAAAGAGATACTTGTACAAATATGGTCTTCATGGAAGAGTCATCAGAAGAAAACCTCTTCTACATCCTCACCACAAAAATCAGCGTTTGAACTTTGCAAATGAACATATAGACAAGCCTGGCGCATTTTGGAAACAAGTTCTGTGGACCGATGAGGTTAAAATATAACTTTTTGTCGGGAATGAGCAAAGGTACGTTTGGAGAAGAAAGGGCACAGAATTTAATGAAAAGAACCTCTGTCCAACTGTGAAGCATGGGGGTGGATCAATCATGCTTTGGGGTTGTATTGCAGCCAGTGGCACAGGGAACGTTTCACGAGTAGAAGGAAAAATGGATTCAATAAAATTTCAGCAAATTTTGGATGGTAACTTGATGCCATCTGTGAAAAAGCTGAAGTTAAAGAGAGGATGGCTTCTACAAATGGATAATGATCCTAAACACACCTCAAAATCCACGGGGGATTACATCAAGAGGCGTAAACTGAAGGTTTTGCCATGGCCTTCACAATCTCCTGACCTCAACATAACTGAAAATCTATGGAGAGACCTTAAAAGAGCAGTGCGTGACAGACAGCCCAGAAATCTCAAAGAACTGGAAGACTTTTGTAAGGAAGAATGCGCAAAGATACCTCAAACAAGAATTGAAAGACTCTTGGCTGTCTACAAAAAACGTTTACAAGCTGTGATACTTGCCAAAGGGGGCAGTACAAGATATTACCTCTGCAGGGTGCCCAAACTTTTGCAGATGCCATTTTTTTGTTTTCTGGAATTTTGAAAGTGTAAATGATGGCAATAAAATCTAACTTTTTTTTTACATATTATAAGAATGTCTAATCTGTAATTTGATGCCTTTTGGAGATTTTTCCATCTTTCCTTGGCTTCGTTATGCACATTAATACAAATGTTTACTTGGGGTGCCCAAACTTTCGATCCCCACTGTAGCTGGTCTGGATGCTACGATTACCCATGGACTATTACCCATTGACAGATAATACGTTCGTGAATCGCCGTATTTCCCTCATTTGCATATTTGAATCGCAAATCAATGGGCGCGCCACATTCGTCCAGCCTAAATGTGCGCCCACGCTACGCCGGGCGTAGGCAAGTTACGTCGGCGAAGCCTATTTTTAGGCGCATCTTAGTTTGTGGGTCAGGCGCACAGATACGACGGTGCACATTTGCACTTACGTCGGCGTATCTTGTTCTACGTCGGCGTAAGTGCTTTGTGAATCCGGGCCATGATGTTTGGGTGTTTTAACTACTTGCCGACCGCCCACCGTCGTTATACGTCCTCACTTTAGAGATGAATATCTCGGTAACGGCCGTGTTAACGATAATGGCGGTCTCCGCGGCGGATTCGCCGCGAGATCGCCGTTATCGGTGGCGGGAGAGGGCCGCTCTCCCGCGCCCTCCGCCGCTTACCGTAGCCGTCGGTAGCGGCGGAGGAGATCGCGACCATCCGGCAGCTGAGCGGGGACGAGACTGAAGGAAAAATCTCCTTCGCCCGTCCCCATAGGTCTGCTGGGCGGAAGTGACGTCAAAACATCAGTCCCGCCCAGCGTCTTTAAGCCCAAATATGAGATCTGAGGTCTTTTTGACCCCAGATCTCATATTTAAGAGGACCTGTCATGCTTTTTTCTATTACAAGGGATGTTTACATTCCTTGTAATAGGAATAAAAGTGATAATTTTTTTTTTTTTTTTCAGTGTTAAAAATTCTAAAATAAATAAAAATAAATGCGAAAAGCAAAAAAATTTTTTTTTAAAACGCCCCGTCCCGACGAGCTTGCGCGTAGAAGCGAACGTATACGCGAGTAGCGCCGACATATGAAAACGGTATTCAAACCACACAAGTGAGGTATCGCCGCGATCGTTAGAGCGAGAGCAATAATTTTAGCCTTAGGCCTACTCTGTAACTCAAAAAATGCAACCTGTAGAATTTTTTAAACGTCGCCTATCAAGATTTTTAAGGGTAAAAGTTTGACGCCATGCCACGAGCGGGCGAAATTTTTAAGCGTGACATGTTGGGTATCATTTTACTCGGCGTAACATTATCTTTCACAATATATAAAAAAATTGGGCCAAATTTATTGTTGTCTTATTTTTTAATTTAAAAAAGTGAATTTTTTCCAAAAAAAGTGCGCTTGTAAGACCGCTGCGCAAATACGGTGTGACAAAAAGTATTGCAATGACTGCCATTTTATTCTCTAGGGTGTTAGAAAAAAAATATATAATGTTTGGGGGTTTAAGTAATTTTCTAGCAAAAAAAATGGTTTTGTCTCGTAAACACCGACTCTGAAAAACAGGCCCGGGGCTAAAGTGGTTAACTAATCTTCAGGCCTAAAATGTTTTTAAAAAAAACCTGCAAAAATGTCACTGGCAGTGAAAGTGTTAAAGGCGTCAGCCTCAAGCATACTGCCGCATGTACGTTCTGCATAATTGAACTGCCGTGTTGTGGAACGGCACAACTGTCTTTCTGTCCAAATTCTTACTTTGAACTGACAACCGCAATGTTGTCCTATTTACTCTTCATTAAAATAACAAGGGAATTCCTAGAAGGCGTTGTCACGCCCGGTCCCTTAAAAATGATACAAAAATGTATTCTGTTTGTTGCTGTTGAGGAGTTCCCCTCACTTCCTGTCTGATCAAACGTTGTTAGCATGACAGGAAGTGAGGGGAAATCTCTCCACCAAGTAAAACCCAACAGGGGTTCTAACACCTCCACCACTCTATCCAAAACCAATAACAGTTAAAAATGTTTGTTACCCCAGCATTTCAATTTCCTGATGGGCAAGATTCAAAAAAATGCGCGCATCTTTCTGTGGGCGTAACGTATCTCCGATACGTTACGCCGCTGTAACTTTGGGCGCACGTTCTGTATTCAGAAAGAACTTGCGCCCTTAGTTACGGCGGCGTAACGTATGTGTGGTGGCGTAAGCCCGCCTAATTCAAATGGGGATGTTGGGGGGCGTGCTTTATTTAAATTTTACTTGACCCCGCGTTTTTGAATTTTTTTTTGAACGGCGCATGCGCCGTCCGTAAAATATCCCAGTGTGCATTTCTCCAAATTACGCCGCAAGGACGTATTGGATTCGACGTGAACGTGAATGACGTACAGCCCTATTCGCGAACGACTTACGCAAACGACGTAAAAATTTCAAAACTCGGCGCGGGAACGACGGCCATACTTAACATTAGCTACGCCTCATATAGCAGGGGTAACTATACGCCGAAAAAAGCCTAACGTAAACAACGTAAAAAAAATGGGCCGGCGGGACGTACGTTTCTGAATTGGCGTATCTAGCTCATTTGCATATTCCTCGCGTAACTATACGGAAGCGCCACCTAGCGGCCAGCGTGAATATGCAGCCTAAGATACGACGGTGTAAGACACCTACACCAGTCGGATCTTAGGGAAATCTATGCGTAACTGATTCTCTGAATCAGGCGCACAGATACGACCGGCCGGACTCAGAGATACGACGGCGTATCAGAATATACGCCGTCGTATCTCCTATCTGAATCCAGCCCCTTATGCGCCTGCTGTACCTTGTACTTGTATGAGAAAGCTTTCTGCCAGCCCCTCTGCTTTCCTATTAAAAGCTGACCACACTTAGCAGGGCAGCACACCATTGTCAGTTTTCTAGCTGTGCTGGGAGCTCAGTGGACTCTCCTCCAATGATCAGACGTATCCTGACACGCCTCCTCTGCACAGCCGTTCACTGGGAAGATCAGTGTGCTGTTGCTTCTCCTCCCCCAGCTCTTTATGCAGCTGAGAACAGAGGGAATGTGATCACCTATAAAAAAGGAGGAAAAAGAGATTTATAATTATAATTTTTTTTTATCTATACACAAATGTTTTTGTACTTAATTTCAGTTTTAAACCGAATGGGTTGTTTTACAAGGTAATCGTTTACAACCACATGTTTTTGCACATTTATTTTAAAGACGTAGTGAGAATTCCCTTCGTTCTTGTATGTTATCATTGGAATAAATTGTGAGGATAGAATGAACAAGGAGCAACCGCCAGCCCCCCCCCCTTTCTCCTAAAATGTTTCCCTCCATCCAGTTCTTGTAAAGAAGCCGCAGATAGCAAAACATGAAATAACTTTGGTGTCCCGGGAATCTGAGCCATCCGTCACCCGCCTATCATAACATCCTCCCCATTATTACCCGGAACAGCGCAGCTAATGACCCGATAATACGCCCGTGTCCCCGGACTGAACTGCTGCAAGTTGGTGGTCGCCGCAGTCCAGGTCTGCGCCGACTGTTATTTCTGCCCCGGCTCCGGGCCTGCCTGTTAGAACAACATGGACTGTTAGAGACAAACCGCGCACCAGATGGTACAGTCTGTGTAAGCTGAGATGTGAATGGAGCGCCTTACCTTTGTGTGACTTCCAAAAGGCCGACACCTACAGCTAAACCTCACAAATCATCTTCACATTGCGGCACGGTTTACGTTGATAGTTCTTGCTAGATGTTGGAAAGTAATTCTACAGGACTGTTTTCTTTGTCCCCCCCTGGGACTCTACTTCTGATTCACATCTTGTCTCCACCCCCTACCCCCCTCTGAGCAACATCCCTTGGTTCCACCCCCTACTCACCTCTGAGCAACATCCCTTGGCTCCACCCTCTACCCACCTCTGAGCAACATCCCTTGGTTCCACCCCCTACTCACCTCTGAGCAACATCCCTTGGTTCCACCCCCTACCCACCTCTTAGAAAAATACCTTGGTTCCACCCCCTCCCCAACTCTGAGCAACATCCCTTGGTTCCACCCCCTCCCCAACTCTGAGCAACATCCCTTGGTTCCACCCCCTACTCACCTCTGAGCAACATCCCTTGGTTCCACCCCCTACCCACCTCTTAGAAACATACCTTGGTTCCACCCCCTACCCACCTCTGAGCAACATCCCTTGGTTCCACCCCCTACCCACCTCTAAGCAACATCCCTTGGTTCCACCCCCTCCCCAACTCTGAGCAACATCCCATGGTTTCACCCCCTACCAAACTCCTAGTAACATTCCTTGGTTCCACCCTCTACCCACCTCTGAGCAACATCCCTTGGTTCCACTCCCTACCCACCTCTAAGCAACATTCCTTGGTTCCACCCTCTACCCGCCTCTGAGCAACATCACTTGGTTCCACCCCCTACCCACCTCTGAGCAACATCCCTTGGCTCCATCCCCTACCCACCTCTGAGCAACATCCTTTGGTTCCACCCCCTACCCACCTCTGATCAACATCCTTTGGTTCCACCTCTGAGCAACATCCCTTGGTTCCACCCTATACCCACCTCTGAGCAACATCCCTTGGTTCCACTCCCTACCCGCCTCTGAGCAACATCCCTTGGTTCCACCCCCTACCCACCTCTGAGCAACATCCCTTGGTTCCATCCCCTACCCACCTCTGAGCAACATCCTTTGGTACCACCTCCTACCCACCTCTTTGCAACATCCCTTGGTTCCACTCCCTACCCACCTCTAAGCAACATCCCTTGGTTCCACCACCTATCCACCTGTGAGCAACATCCCTTGGTTCCACCCCTACCCACCTCTAAGCAACATTCCTTGGTTCCACCCTCTACCCACCTCTAAGCAATATCCCTTGGTTCCACCCTCTACCCACCTCTAAGCAACATCCCTTGGTTCCACCCCCTACCCACCTCTGAGCAACATCCCTTGGTTCCACCCTCTACCAACCTCTAAGCAACATCCCTTGGTTCCACCCCCTACCCACCTCTGAGCAACATCCCTTGGTTCCACCTTGCAGGTTACTTCAGTTCCTGAGTTCCCTACACCAGCGTTGAGCCCATAATGAGGGGTTTCTACCATCCTTGCCCTGAATTCCCGGGTCTTTTACATATGCTGTGCTCATTATGAGAAGCTCACCATCCTTGCACTTAGTTCCTGAGTCTGTCCACCTTTTGTGCCCATTATGAGGGGCACCTACCATCCCTGCATGGTGTTTCTAGGTCTGTACACCAGTTGTGCCCATTATGAGGGGCACCCACCATCCCTGCATTGAGGTCCTCGGGTCTGTACACCTGTTGTGCCCATTACGGGGGTTTCTTACCATTTCTGCACTGAGTTCTTTTATTTTTTTATATCCGCCTGAATTTCGGCTTTTAAGTGTCCTGGATGGGCAAAGCACAGATTCCCTTTAAGTGCTGTGTAATGAGTCAGCAGTAGCGCCATTAAACTTCCAACAAGGAACTGAACGTGACATACTGTAATCTTGTTAGTTAGCTCGGGGTAAATTGTTCTGTG